>NC_134406.1:232201846-232501846 GCF_038048845.1 Mixophyes fleayi | reverse complement strand
AAATTCAAAGGCCTATGTTATTTAATCCTGTTTCATATTATCATTTTCAGGCAAGTGTTCTATGGAACAAACAAGCATTATATAATTTAAAAAACATGTTTTGTGACTTAAATAATGAGGTAGGATGTCTAAAGTAAGGAGGAGTTGTAAGACAACTTTGTATCGATTTTGGCGACCAGGGCATCCGCCCGTACCATGATCCCATCGCTGGGCCCAAAAGGGCTAGGCCACCCTTTCTCTGCTCAGAGTCCATGGCTGCGTCAGTATATTAAGTGTCACTTGGTTTATATTGAAAATGTAAGGTCAGTGGACATCACCATGCTTCTAAGAGGGGAGCGACAAGGGAAGGAGGCTCAGTTACATGGCTGAGAAGTTGTTTTAATTGACTTCTAAGGAGCTTCTGGAAAGATATAATTTAAGCAATCAAAAAATAATAATATGTCCAAATACATTCTTAAAACATTTCCCATTCACTTTAAACATATTCTAAAAAAGAAGATGTCTTTGGCATTTATATATAGAGAAAAACACCCATCTTGTCGTAGCCTAATTGCACACATTAACATGGACAAGTGTGATTTCCGTGGACTGTCCTTCAGCCCCATTGGAGTTTAGACAGAGATCCAACAGACAGATGCTTACACATCTGTGTGACCAGTTCAGTACACTTCAAGGCTGTGGGCAGGTGCCATCCTTTAAGCAATCTGCTAGGTTATACATTTCTATAGGGACATCCTGTACACTCCATTAAAAGCACTGCATCTGAAATAAAGTGAACAGAGGATGTTTCACTCTTAAGATGACCACACACATTGTGACTCGGTCACACAAGCTGATAGCCAAAGTGTGGTCTGTTTCGCCACACAGAGACTGCGAAGAAGCCCATGTCATCTTGTCATCCAATGGCCAACCACCCAAGCTATCGTAATCAAAGACAAGTCACATGTTCTGACCCTGATCAAATCTGATCATGCACAATAAAATCTGAAGGACCAAACTGGTTGATGGTTTAGGATATATAACAATGTTGTGGTTTGACATCCAGAAGACCAGGGGCAAGCTGGCAAATATTAGCCCAGGGGGCGAAACTCGGCTCAGGAAACTATTAGGAACGTTTTTAAGGGAAAAAAATGTAGGTAGCCCATTGACCCAGTTCAAGGTAGCCCACTATGGGACTGCTGGGGGGTAGATGCCCCCTGCCCTCCAGCCCAGCTAGCCCCTGCAGAAGACAATAACATATAGCGAATTCAAACATACTGGTGGCATAAAATATGTACAGTTACCATGATAAATGATGACTTTGCCAATTATACCGGTAAAAACCAAATACCTCTATTTACAGAGCAGTTTTACTAACTGATTGAAATCATATTACATCCAGTGTGGTAAGTGATGCTAAATAATGAGGTCATTATTGAGAGAAAGACACAAAGGTTATCTTGAATTATAAAATGTCAAAGTGACCAGGTTGGATAGTTCTTCTCATCAATCATCAAACACGCATGAAAGTATATTTTACACCCGAATTAGACTCCCCCCCATAGAATACAGTGTACAAACAAATAGCTGGTTCATCAAAGTTGGAGAACATTAAGACCATTCCAATCCTCCCACTTATATCAGAATATATTTAGTGAGTATTCCAGTATCAGACAGGATCAGAGAGCTCCCAGAGCTGCAATGTGACACAAATTTCGAGAGGCTGTATGACTGAGTCATGTTGTCATTTACAGAAGGAAACATGAAGAATTAATGTGTGTGTGTGTTTAAAATCATTACAATTATGGCCAAAATATCTTCAGTACACTTAAATAGAAGGAATCTTAAGTACTAAAAGTATCTTTCTTCGATAGATCTAGTAGTTTAAGTAAACAGACATGGTTATAATATTGCTTACTCCAGCAACAATTTATTACTGTCTGACCTTTGCTTCCATTTCCAGTCTAGACAAACGTGTAAACCAAGTAAATTCACACCACAACGATTGCTCGTTGTTATGTTAACAGTAGTAGTTTTAATAGTTTTATACAGTAATAATAACTAGTGCATGTTATTGGATAGGTTAGGGCATGGTAGGTTAGTTAGTTGTAGATTACCCACACGCCAGTCAGACTGCAGGTCAAATGTTATCACGTTTGACACGTGTTGTCTAAGCACTTGCAGTAAAGAAAGGATCATGGGAGGGTATTTCATTATCCCACTTGCATTCACTTTCTGTGAACACAAGTAAAGAGAGCAAGCAGCACCCAAACGATGCCTATCTTCTGTGAAATAGCTCAGAAGCGCACCTTATGCCAATATACACAACTGCAAGCAATTTATGTCCCAATGCAAATAACACAACTGGCAGAACAGGGGTGTGTGGCATACTAACATGTTGTGTACTAATGTGTGGCGCACTAACATGTGACGGACTAGCATGTGGCGTACTAACGTGTGGCGTACTAACATGTGGCGTACTAACATGTGCCATACTAATGTAGGCAATGTTCAGTAAGGGCCTTCTGAGACTGATTCTGCCGTAGTCTTGGGTTTCTCGTAAGTACACTTGATTTCAGCCATGTTATTTAAACTCTCTACAGGTCAGGTGTAAATGCCAAGTTGAATCAGGCTTGCCCCAAATTCCTTGTTTTCCACCGTAAATCTCTGTGATGGAGTGTCACACAGTTGGGGCTTGTTTGCCGGCGTGGCCCAATCCATTATGGGGGTATGCATTAAGGTGAAAATTTGTAGATTGGTTGATTTTGCTAGTTACATTTTTAGTGTGTAATTTAAACTCTACCCCAGTGCAGGAAACCATTTTGTTCATGGATCCAATGAGAATATAGCCCATCAATTCACTAGGAACCAGTACGTCAGCAATATTACTTGTGAAGTTCCTCAGTGATGTCCTACTGTATTGAATATCACACACACGAGTTCATCAGGATCATAATAAATGAATCACTGTAACAAACAAAATAGAATACATAGAGCAGTACTGTTGCATAAATGTAAAGTGTACTCGAAACGCGTTGGTTACCTAAGACCCAGCCAGTCAAATCAGAATTTTATGTGAAATTAAAATGTTCCCACCACACATGCTTCTAAACACAAATATAGACAGGTTCTGGTAATCTAACATTCCTAGTGCTATTAGCCTAATCAGAAGAGGTAAAAGGGCTAATCACTATGAACTAGCCATGAACCAAAGATATATATAAATGTAATTCCAGTTAAAAATATGTGAAGTATATATTTGCTGTCATGGTTGAATGAAGCTCATTAATATTATTTGCTATTAATAAGGCACATAAGAATATTGAGAAACACCAGCACTGTCCACATTTGTCAAGGAAAGGAATATATTTATTATATACATAAATGATTGCAGGACCCTGTGTGATAAGTTTGTGGTTTTCACAGAGGCTGTGGCCCATAGAAAAAAATAGGACACTAGATAAATAGTCACAGTGAATGAAATTGTGCAGATATTCATGTTGTTAAAATGTATTAACACAATTGTCCTGCATGTGACAGGAAAGTGACATCATTACTCTGTGCTGTTGTAGGACCCTGCTTCTTCCGCTATCTGATTCTCAGCCTGTGGCTTCCTGGTTATCTCCATTACTTTCCTCACATCGTAACACTGTTCCAATGGCATACAGCCCTCTCCTGACAATCACACAGTTGTGTAGACAGGTCACTGCTTCCCACAAGATCAGCACGCTCACTGAAATATTTTCAACATTCTGATGATCTGATTGGCTAATAAAGTAGGTACATAATAGATGAACAGGAGATAAAGTGCTCCAACCATAGTCACATGCACCTTAGAAAATTAGAATAAATCATTAAAGAAGATACCATTAAATATTTCATCTTACTTAATGACTACAATTGTGTTCTCAATCACAAACAAAATTGAAAGAACTGCAATACTGCCCTCTTCTGGTTAAATAAATAACTGCCAATGATGTACGCCAGCTATATGCATGTATAACCAAAGCCCTTGTCTGAATAATTGATTCTGGCCACATCTGCAGTAGTTTTGTTTATAAAAGATTTGAGACAATAAGCCTCATGTTCAGCACTCATTTTCCTACAGATGTGTATTAAACCAGCCAGCAAGTTCTTCAGATTGTAGTGTACTCATATGCTATCAGATGCTGGAGGAAAGTAATGCCTATTAAAAAGACATAGAACACCTGCACTTTAAAAGATGCTCAGTCTTGATTATTAAATGCTGCAAAATGCTAGCTCATTATCAATATAGTATAAAAAGTCCAGTAACATCAAAAATTAGTTGTTTGATTCAATAATGTATTCAAAAATGCTCAGGTGCTTTTTATATACAAATGAGGTCAGCAGTCTTCACTTTATTTTTGCTAAATATATCTGTATATATCTGTAGCAAAAAATTAAATTTTTGTTGTTGTTGTTGCTATACCTTTGGAGGGTTGTCTAACTCCAGTTGGCTTTAATTTACTTCTTTGTATACACCTTCCTGTCATTTTGTGTTACTAAATGCCTTATTTTATCTTTTATCTTTCTGGCCGCCTCTTGTGCCTTTCACAGTTGTGCTCAAAGCGTTGATTACAGTTATATCAAGAGATAGTCCAAGCAGTGCCGTAACTAGCCATTTTAGTGCCCTGGGCGAGACAGGGAACCGATGCCCCCCATCTAAGTGGGAGTGTCAATTGCCGGGTGGGTGTGGTCAACCTACTGTGGGGGCGTGGCTAGCACTTTACAAGTTCTAGACCGCACTGAAACCCCCTCCCTCTCCATTATTCTTGGTCTGGCTTTGTAAGGATCTTTATGTAATAAGCCTCCATAGAATCAAAGTACTTTAAATGCAGCTATCACATGCTAGCTGTATAAAAAAATTAATTGGTTATTGAAATAAAACTCACTGAAACAAATTAAAACATAAATGTAATGGTACCATCTGTATCACACTGCCCCTTCATCCCACTGTGCTCTCCATAACAGTTTCTCCTTTATCACACCGTGCCATGGAGCCATCTCTATCATTGTGCCCCCTTGTCACCATCACACTAAATATAATATATATATATATATATATATATATATATATAACACAAAACAAATGGGAGGGGGCGCCAAATAGTATAATACTGTATATAAAAATACAGAAAGGTGTACCAAAAGTCAGAATCTTAACCACTAAATAGGTATAGACACTCAGGTAATAATAGTGGATCAACAGGAAGGAAATGAGGAACCACTCTAGAACACCAGCGCCGTGCCAATATAATATGCGTACCAGATAAAAGATCTTTAAAGCTTATCTGTAGGTATAACCGGTATCTTCACCAATCAAGTTGAGCCTTATTACCCCATGGGAATAGCAGATGCTTCATACAATGTTGAAAGGTTCCGGAACTGGCACTTCATATATACTCAGTAGTATTCAGGATAATGGAGAGGAAGAAACTCACATAGTGTAATGCTGTATAGCAATACATTTATTACATAAATAATGTGGATGTGCACTTACATAAAAAATATATATATATACACACACATGTACACACACACATACAATATAAAGAGCCTCCTAGTGTCCGCCATACCTTACAGAGAGCATTCCTGTGACCGCCATACCTTACAGAGAGCATTCCTGTGACCGCCATACTATACAGAGAGGATTCCTATGATCACCATACAATACAGAGAGCATTCCTATGACCACCATACTATACAGAGAGGATTCCTATGATCACCATACAATACAGAGAGCATTCCTATGACCACCATACTATACAGAGAGCATTCCTGTGACCACCATACTATACAGAGAGCATTCCTATGACCACCATACTATACAGAGAGCATTCCTGTGACCACCATACTATACAGAGAGCATTCCTGTGACCGCCATACTATACAGAGAGGATTCCTATGATCACCATACAATACAGAGAGCATTCCTATGACCACCATACTATACAGAGAGGATTCCTATGATCACCATACAATACAGAGAGCATTCCTATGACCACCATACTATACAGAGAGCATTCCTGTGACCACCATACTATACAGAGAGCATTCCTATGACCACCATACTATACAGAGAGCATTCCTGTGACCGCCATACTATACAGAGAGGATTCCTATGATCACCATACAATACAGAGAGCATTCCTATGACCACCATACTATACAGAGAGGATTCCTATGATCACCATACAATACAGAGAGCATTCCTATGACCACCATACTATACAGAGAGCATTCCTATGACCACCATACTATACAGAGAGCATTCCTGTGACCACCATACTATACAGAGAGCATTCCTGTGACCGCCATACTATACAGAGAGGATTCCTATGATCACCATACAATACAGAGAGCATTCCTATGACCACCATACTATACAGAGAGCATTCCTATGATCACCATACAATACAGAGAGCATTCCTATGACCACCATACTATACAGAGAGGATTCCTATGATCACCATACAATACAGAGAGCATTCCTATGACCACCATACTATACAGAGAGGATTCCTATGATCACCATACAATACAGAGAGCATTCCTATGACCACCATACTATACAGAGAGCATTCTTGTGACTGCAATACAGATAAATACCTCACCTGAAATTAATAGACCCCACCATTAAATTAAAAAGCCCCATCAATAAATTAAATTGACCCACCAGCACCCCACAAATAAACTAGTACCCATTAAATAATTAGCCCCGCCTAAACGTCACCATTAAATTAATAGCCTACCTCCCACCCATGTACTAAGACACCCAACCTCCCTACCCTCATATCACACATTATATTAATACATACCCCCCTTCCCTCACACATTATGGCAGCATACCCCCCCATCCCTCATAAAGCATAGCAGCATCCCCCCCCTCCATAATAGCAAGATGCAGCACACATTCCTTCCCTCCCTAATAGCAGCACACATTCCCCCCCTCCCTAATAGCAGCACACATTCCCCCCTCCCTAATAGCAGCATACATCCCCTCCCCCCCCCTCCATAATTGCAGCTTACATTCCCCCCCCCTGCCTCCCTACATAATTTCAGCCTACATTCCCCCCCCCCTTGCCTCCATCCATAATTGCAGCTTACATTCCCCCCCCCCCTTGCCACCATCCATAATTGCAACTTACATTCCCCCCCTCTTGCCTCCATCCATAATTGCAGCTTACATTTCCCCCCCCTTGCCTCCATCCATAATTGCAGCTTACATTCCCCCCTCCCCTTGCCTCCATCCATAATTGCAGCCTACATTCCCCCCCCTTGCCTCCATCCATAATTGCAGCTTACATCCCCCCCTCCCCTCCATAATTGCAGCTTACATCTCCTCCATAATTGCAGCTTACATCCCCTCCATAATTGAAGCTTACATCCCCCTTCCCCTGCTTTGAAACTTACCTCCTGTCCAGCCGTCGCTGCCTGGCTCCTCTCTGCTTCTCTGCTCCTCTGCTGCCTAGCAACGTCATGACATCAGACGCTGAGGCAGAGGGCAGAGTTCAGAAGGGGGTGGAGCCGGGTGCCGGCCGCCATCTTGGATGCGCCGGGCGGCCGGCAGTCTGAATCTGAGGTCTGTTTAATTTTCTTTTTTTTCTTTTCACTCCTCACACAGAAGTCGGTGCGGGCGGCCACTGCGCCCCCTTGGGACTGCGCCCGGGGCGGCGGCACCGCCCGCACCAGCCTCGTTACGGCTCTGAGTCCAAGGGATATATAACCTCATGGGATTTTGATTGAAGGAAAGGAATGAGTACTGGGGATACATCGCTAATATATCACCTGGTAATGAGTCCTTAGGATATATATTGTTAGATGATGATCTTACTAGATAGTGATGATGATAATGATAATGATGATGATGATGATGATCTTGTCAGAGGGAGAGTTTCTCTTTTTGCCTCTTTTTTGGTGAACATCCACCAATGGAACTGACCAATGTCTGAAATCTTTGTTCCAGACCTGCCAAATTAATCTCTCAATCATTGTTCATTCTTCTCAAATTCTTCAAGGCATCCAAGTCTTCCCAAAGCATCGAGGATTTCAATTTCTGAAGTCTTGATGGCTTACCAGAAAGATAGTTTTCCTTTCTTAGCAAAGTAATATCGCACCCCGAAAGAGCATGAAGGCCAAATAATGTCCTCACCCTTTCAGAGCCCTCATGTCTGAGATCTATCAATCTTCTATTTGTACCATTATTCTTGTGTCCGTCTTCTCGTGTATGCTTTGAAGGTCTCTATCATCATCATTGCCATCATCAGCAGCTATTTATATAGCGCCACTAATTCCGTAGCCTTAAATATTATATATATATATATATATATATATATATATATATATATATATATATAACATAATCTCCATCAGATGACTTAGACTAGGTACACAATGAAGAATTTTCTGACCGACGTGTTATCTCAAACGATTGTACATGCAACTGAAAGTCAGACTGTTCGGTTGATTTATGCATACACACTGACACGATTTACCTTCAGATCTGTGCTCTTCATCTGGTCCTTCATCTGTTTCTCTAGTCTTCAGAGAATGACAGCACAATAATCATTCTTGTCACAATATCGCACTGATTAAACCACCATGTTATAGCTATCCACATGTCCTAACGAATTTCGTTAGCTTCTGTGACTCTGAAACAAAACATTCTGTCTCAGAACAAACAAATTAATTATTCCTTCTACAGCACTCTTTACATTTAGCCACAGGGACATTCATTGCCGGCATCGGATGAAAAGAGCCAGACTCTGTAAACGCTATGGGGATCATGAGCATGCGTGCATACACGCTACATGATTGGTCTGAAAAAATTAAACAGTGCGAACAACCAAATGAGCCGACAATCAACACTTTGGAACGACTTTCGACCATTGTGTCACTATACACACTAACCCGACTTCCGACCGAACGGACGTATGTTGCCCGATTTTTGGACGAAAATGCTCCAGTGTGTACCCAGCCTTAGCCCCATTTCTCCAACTGGCTACCAGACTTCTTTTTCTACCGACATTCGGGTAAAGACGGAAACAGCTCTTACTTGGCAAAATTCATTTGGTATTATTAGGGTACACAAATTGCATCATTGATAGAATTGGGAGAGAGAACGTGGAATAATATAAAATTGATATAATGAAGAATATTTCTGAATTCTCTGCAAAGTTGTGTAATATAATAAAACTCAAAGTAACATATAGGACTGATAATGAAAAAAGTAGAATAGCTACAGTGAAACTAGATTAAGGTGTTAATGACAAGGGATATTAAGTATGCAGAAAAGTGTACTGTAGTCTGACAATATGAGGTTGTATGGAATGATTTGATGGCGTTTAAGAAGTGAATTGATTAAAGGGTGAGTTGGGTTGTTATATAAAAATGGTGATAACTTCAGGTTCATAACCTTGTCGAATGTTGATTATAAAAGACATGCAAAAGTGTTGGCACAAAGGACGAGAAGAGTGACTGATCAGGTGTATGAAAATGCAGTGCCAGGTAGGAGAATGACTGGTAATCTGATGGTGCTAGGGGATATGATTGGAGATTGTATGGAGAGGAAACAAAAAAGGTTTTTGTTGGTTCTAGCGTTTGAAAAAGCAAGTCGGCTCAGGCATGCACGGAAGGATCCTGCACGGGACTGGTGAGTGGTAAGACTCCGCTTACTGGTGTCAGTAGCATCACCAGGGACCTGAACATTGCTCAGCGAAAATATATTGATAAATAGTGGAGTGAAAGATTGCTGCAGTTTGCTAGAATTTATGTAAGTCTGCAGCTTGCTTGTATTAACCAATGCTCCAATTAAAGAGAAAAGTTCAAATATTGTTACTATAATCATAGCAGTCCATGTGAATGCTATAGGGCCCAGCAGCACAGGGGGCCTGTCCCAGAGAACACAATGTGGCTTCATAACAAATGTCTCCAGTTATATGATTTTGAAAATATTCAGGATACAATTACTATATATAAAATTCAGACTAATGTCCCAGATTGATACTAAGGCAATTAGCACTCTGCCTCAGTGACAGAACTACAGCTATGTGGCTGCAATAGGGCTCGGCAAGGATGGGGGCCCAACAAGTGGTACATCTACTGTGGAGGTCCCAGCGCCAAAGTTGAGCTTATTTCAAGGAAGCTGTACCATTTGATCATCTAACATTTAGAATTATACAATGTTGCCATCCAGTGGTCAACATTGAGATAGCACCTCATGAAAACCCTTCAGAAATGTACCTTCAAAATATGTTGTAGGTTTTGTCTTTTTTTTCTACATATACATATGTATAATGATACTGATAATGATGTTGCTTCTTGGGAATTTTTCCTAGGTTTGTAAATGTCCCCGCTATTTATCTACTACTTTAGAGCTGTCTTTAAGCTCATGTTTGAGTAACGCTACCAAAAGCAGGGTAGATTCCCTTTATTTCCTTATTAAGTTACAGGGGTTGCTCTGCTTCTCTGTATGAAAACAGACTGTGACAGTGATCTCACCCTGAATTTTAAGATGCATGAAGGCTTTCCATACTGATACAGCTTGTCTTGCCATTGATTATCACTACAAAATAGAATAGAGAAAATTTGTCATTAGTTTCTGGATAGTATAAATTTGGAACAGGTATAAAGGTCTATATTTTTTGGCCCCTGTATGCAAAAAATTACTAGCACCCTTGCCTCTTGCACGACACCCACATTTTAGCGTTTAAAAAGTGGACTATTGTTTTACTTCCATGCTAAAATTTATGCTATATTTTTAGACTCGTGCTTTTTTTTCTTGCATTGAACTTTTTAAAATACTGTTCTGATCAGTGAACTAAACAAGTACAAAGTCAAACGCCTCATGCAGTGAGCTTAACAATGAAATTCCTGTTCTCAAACAACATTCTATATGAGTATATGATTCTGAGCGCATTGATCCTTTATCCATATCTTTCGACTCTTGGGTGCAGGGGTGGGGGGACCCATTCACAGTCTTTCTTGAACTCTGATACATTTCTTCCTTCTTATTTTACTTTTGTGCGTGTTTTTGTTCTGTTTAGAGTTTATGTTTGTTTCATATGCAAGCTAATTACTAGTCATATAAAACTGCAAATACAGTATGTGTTTGCGATTTAATTCATAGTATTAACTTGGTGTGGCTCAGAGGAACTCTGTGTCAAGCCATGGTTTAAATCCTAAAAAGGGGAAACTATATTACTTTATCTCTTTGATTGTTTCTAAATTATTCAGGTCTACCCCTGAGGTATTTATGGATAGAGAGTTCCAGATGCATAGTTACAGATGAGTTCCCAATGCCAATTTATAGCACAGGTCATAAAAGTAAAGTCTCTTTAAGGTTATAGCAATATCGTTAGAAAAATCCTTCAAAAAGACCCCTCACATTCTGGGTGATTCTGTGATAACTGAGGACATTTGACCTGGGTGAGCAGCTGGGATAAATTTGAACAAAGGAAAATAAGGACACAGGAAAATGTCATATATTATCAAATGTCATACTTACAGGAGTTATGTTTGGCATGTAAATGAGGGAAAACTTATGACCTGGGGTAAATGTATCAAGCTGAGATTTTTCCGACAGGTATGAAAATCTGAGATGTTGCCTATAGCAACCAATCAGATTCTAGCTATCATTTTGTAGAATGTACTAAATAAATGATAGCTAGAAACTGA
Source organism: Mixophyes fleayi (assembly GCF_038048845.1). Classification (NCBI taxonomy): domain Eukaryota; kingdom Metazoa; phylum Chordata; class Amphibia; order Anura; family Limnodynastidae; genus Mixophyes; species Mixophyes fleayi. The sequence goes on along the minus strand of NC_134406.1, from coordinate 232,490,170 downwards.
TTGGTTTTTCAAACCCGCCGGAAAACTCTCAGCTTGATACATTTACCCCCTATTGCGGCGGTTCCCAAAGTGTGCGCCGCAGCTCCCAGGGGTGCCGCGGCGCTGTCGCTGGGGTGCCGTGGGCAGCCCTAGAAAAAAGAAAGCAAACAGAAATTTACCAATCCGCGCGGCGCTAGGACCCTGCAGCCTCCTCTCTCCCGCAGCTGTCACTGAATATCGACGTCAGTGACAGCTGCGCGAGAGAGGAGGCTGCAGGGTCCTAGCGCCGCGCGGATTGGTAAGTTTCTGTTTGCTTTCTTTTTCTCTATAGCTGGCGCCTGGCGCAGAGCAGAGGAGAGGGTCAGATGGCAGAGGAGGGGGGCAGATGGCAGAGGAGGGGGGCAGATGGTAGAGGAGGGGGGCAGATGGCAAAGGAGGGGGGCAGATGGCAGAGGAGGGGGACAAAGGGCAGAGGAGGAGGGCAAATGGAAGAGGAGGGGGACAGAGGGCAGAGGAGGGGGGCAGATGGCAGAGGAGGGGGACAGATGGCAGAGGAGGGTTACAGATGGCAGAGGAGTGGGTCAGATGGCAGAGGAGGAGGACAGAGAGCAGAGGAGGAGGGCAGATGGCAGAGGAGGGTTACAGATGGCAGAGGAGGGTTACAGATGGCAGAGGAGGGGTACAGATGGCCGAGGAGGGTTACAGATGGCAGAGGAGGGGAACAGATGGCAGAGGAGGGTTACAGATGGCAGAGGAGGGGGACAGAGAGCAGAGGAGGAGGACAGAGAGCAGAGGAGGGGGACAGAGAGCAGAGGAGGAGGGCAGATGGCAGAGGAGGGGGACAGAGAGCAGAGGAGGGGTCAGATGGCAGAGGAGGGGGTCAGATGACAGAGGAGGGGGACAGAGGGCAGAAAAGGGGGTCAGATGGCAGAGGAGGGGGTCAGATGGCAGAGGAGGGGGTCAGATGGCAGAGGAGGAGGACAGATGGCAGAGGAGGGGGACAGAGAGCAGAGGAGGAGGGCAGATGGCAGAGGAGGGGGACAGAGAGCAGAGGAGGAGGGCAGATGGCAGAGGAGGGGGACAGAGAGCAGAGGAGGGGGACAGATGGCAGAGGAGGGGGATAGAGAGCAGAGGAGGCGGGCAGATGGCAGAGGAGGGGGACAGATGGCAGAGGAGGGGGACAGATGGCAGAGGAGGGGGTCAGATGGCAGAGGAGGGGGTCAGATGGCAGAGGAGGAGGGCAGATGGCAGAGGAGGGGGACAGAGAGCAGAGGAGGAGGGCAGATGGCAGAGGAGGGGGACAGAGAGCAGAGGAGGGGGACAGGGAGCAGAGGAGGGGGACAGAGGGCAGAGGTGGGGGACAGAGGGCAGAGGAGGGGGACAGAGGGCAGAGGAGGGGGACAGAGAGCAGAGGAGGGGGGCAGATGGCAGAGGAGGGGGACAGAGAGCAGAGGAGGGGGACAGAGAGCAGAGGGGGACAGAGAGCAGAGGAGGAGGGCAGATGGCAGAGGAGGAGGGCAGATGGCAGAGGAGGGGGACAGAGAGCAGAGTAGGGAGACAGGGAGCAGAGGAGGGGGACAGAAAGCAGAGGAGGGGGACAGAGGACAGAGGAGGGGGACAGAGGGCAGAGGAGGGGGACAGAGAGCAGAGGAGGGGGACAGATGGCAGAGGAGGGGGACAGAGAGCAGAGGAGGGGGACAGAGAGCAGAGGAGGAAGGCAGATGGCAGAGGAGGAGGGCAGATGGCAGAGGAGGGTGACAGCGTGAGAGAGGGCAGAGGAGGGTGACAGAGGGCAGAGGAGGGGGACAGCGTGACAGAGGGTAGAGGGGGCAATGTGAGAGAGGGCAGTGTGCCTGGATGCAGAGGGGGCAGTGTGCCTGGATGCAGAGGGGGCAGTGTGCCTGCTTGCAGAGGGGGCAGTGTGCCTGGTTGCAGAGGGGGCAGTGTGCCTGGATGCATAGGGGGCAGAGTGTCTGGATGCAGAGGGGCATTTTTGCATACAACTAAATAAGTATTTCTGTCGTGACCTAAATACTTATTCCAATTTTTTGACCCAACTACTTCTAAAACAGGACTGCTCAGTAATTATTTTGGAGGGGTGCCTTGAAAAAATTTGGAGACTCTAAGGGTGCCGCGAACTGCAAAAGTTTGGGAACCACTGCCCTATTGTGTGTAGGTAATACCATCTTTCCAGAAGATTCTGTTTAGAAGTTAGGCCAGTGTAAAGAAAACCTGACTTGAAAGGTGTTTGAACAGAGGTCATAAACTTGCATTTACACAGACTTTCTGGTCCTGACATCACAGTGGGACAAACTTGATGGGACAAGCTCCAACAGAGGCCCAATATACAAACTAGAGTAGCAGTCCCAGTTTTAAAGTTCAATAATGTCTATTGAACATAAAATCATTTTTTACAATTGATCCTGATTGCAAACACATGTTATAGCATGCATAGGAGACAGTTATCACTACTGAGCAGGACTATCCCTGTAGCTGGAGCAAGAGATACAGCAGAAATGCAAGTAACACTGAGATGCCCAGAGCTTGATTCGGACTTGGCTGCATGCGCTTGAGTTTGGCACGCTTTTACTGTAAATTGATTACAGCCAAACACCCTTCCCTGCCCCATTCCCTCCTCAAAATCATAGCTTACATTAAGTGTCCTTTGCAAACGTAGACAGAGCAAACAGGACTGCGCTTACTGCCATATGGTCTGGTTCAGGGCATGTGCAGACTGATTTTGCCTACAATACACTAGAAATTGGCAGACACGTGTCTTGATGAATTTAGACCCTTCATCTCCAGTTAGAGTACAGCACAGAAGCCACTGTGGTGCAAAATAGTAACAGCTGGCAGATTACACATGGGAGCTTCAATGTTAAACACAACCTTTAAGAAATGTAAACGTCAATGGACTCATTAACCTTGAAGCAGTAATAGAGTTGAAGCCAAGGTACAGCACCGGGAACACAATAGTGCAAGCAATGAATGACCAGTGAGAGACAGACAGAAACCACTTTACTAACAACAGGGTCAGGAGCCAGTAATACAGTTCCTTTAGCAAAAGAGTCACAACGGGTTGCAGATTAATAAGCAAGTTTAGCACCAACTATGCACTGATGGTAATAGTGATGACTGGAAGCTGGATCAGCAGTCACTATAGACAAGCAATATTCAACACATATAAGAAATAATATGGAAAATAGGACTGGTAGTTACAAGGCTCTATGCAATGCATATTTGGGAAATAAAGAAATTTTGCTTTTCCCCACTACTGCTTCAAGAGTGCTATAACAATTATGGAGGTCAGCACTGAGATAAACTGTAAATAGCGATCAGCCAACACATTAAGAGACCGGAGACTTGAAATATATTTTCAATAAGTGGCCACAATGGTAATATTTTATCTTTTCTGGTTATATATTTCTGAGTTTGCTGAAAAGATATATATAGTTATCCATGTAAGTATGAAAATAATATATATTTTTTAATTATTTGGTACCAATTAGAATTTCCATTTGCTGTTTATTTATCAAAGAGACTGTTTAGCCTTGTTAACCATAGTTTGCATGTATGTGTGTGTGATTGGGCTTCCTTTACGGTGCCAGCATCTGGTTAATATTCTGAATTCAAGTATCACTTGTGGTTAACGCTTGAAGGAGGAATAGATAGTCCCAAGTCACATGAAAGTACTGTAAAAACACATAGAAAATGTACACTATAAGGCCTTAGATAGCAGTGTATGTAACATGTGTGTGTGATAACACCAGGAACACCTGACAAGGTGGTGTGGTTCCCTAAAGGTCGTAACCCATAAAGGGGTAATACATTTTACTAGTGGTTTTAGCCCTATTACCATCTTGCAGATACTGAATAAGTCGGACTATAAATGAAAGGACTAAGCTGCACCATGGGACAGAATGTAGACACACAGTAGAAGCCTAAATGGTTGGATATCTCCCCTGGGAGTACGGGAGCAATTATGTTCTATAAATATGGAAAGAAATCTGTTCAATATATGCATAAATGGTTAACAAGGTGTCCTGAATTTACAGGAAAAGGAAATTTTGATTTAAATGTTTTAGGGGAAATAGGAAAAGGTGCTTCTAAAAGTAAAGAAGTACAAGTTTTGTATTTATGATTAAATGACGCTGCAATCCCACCTCCATATATTGATCAGTATATGGCAGTTAAAACTCCTAGTGTCAGGAGAGCAAGAAGACCCAATATCTGATTTATTGCCAATTGTAATGGGTGCACAGAGAAGGTTATATCTGCAGTTGCCTCTCTAAGTGGATAATCAAATAGATATGCCACTGGGAGACAGAATTGTGGAAGAAATTTCCGATGAGGACAGCGAGAATGTGTTAAAAGGAGCAGTTTCCTTGAACCTTTTAAGAACTATAACTACGAATCAAGGAGATGCACAGTGGATAGCACATGTCCCATGGGCAAGAACTGAGTTTAATTTAATTGTTACTGAATGTAAACATTATAGAACTAAACCTGCAGAGGTAATTATTAAATTGCAATGATTATACAAAACACATTGTCCCACATTTTCAGATATCCTTCAATTGTCTCATGCTCTGTTAACTTCAGATCAGAACTTACTACCTTAAATATTCAGTATATAAGTGGAATGAAGCTACTTTTCAAGCTCCAAAAATGATGCAAGGGCTGAAATTGATACACAACGGAAACTTGCAATGGCAAAGTTTAAAGAAATATTCCCCCTTAGCGTCGACTGGTCCAAAGTTTTTCTAATTAAACAAAGTGCAAGTGAAGGAGTCACAGAATACAATGCTAGATTCAGAACAGAAGTTGTAAATTATCCTGGCGTTTCTGATGTGTTTGCTAAGGATGATTGTCATGAACATAGAGCTTATAGTTATTTATAAGGGATAAAATCATAACTGCAGTGTAAATATGTTATATCAAATGAATCCATTGATAAGTTTAGTTAAAGTGTAAAATGTGTAGACAGAGAGTCTGATGTAAATGTATTTGATGGCTTTGCACATCCCAGTGTGAGAAGATAGGAGTGTCAACTGGGGCAGCTTCAAAGAGCTCCTGCGGTGAGATATAGCCTGGTTGTGACACCTAAATAGACGTTTAGCTACCGTTCAGTATGTGGTCTGGCTCAAAGAGGCCATGTGCTGACATTGGCTATATGTAATACAGACAAAAATAATTCAGTTTTAAAATATGCCACTTATAATCAATAAAAGTAGTGATCAAACACATACGGGTTTTAAAACATAGATGCCAACTATACAGGGAACAGCCCTAGTCATATGTAGTTCAGGACGAGAACAGATATTGTTGTAATCCCATTTCCGCCTCCACATTAGCATTCACACTGCCTTTGTGAATGCTGTCCAATTTGAGTTTGCTTAAAAACCTGTGTTTTGAAGGGACAAGTTGTCAACTTCTTGGTGATCAATCTAATTGAAGGGCTGTCCATCTTTTCTGCCTGCCCCAGGCATACAGATTATTATATGTAAGTGATGCTCTGTACTTTCATCCCATTTGTTTTTATAACTGTTTGCAATTTTTTACTTGTATGTCAAATCTTTATCTAATTGTTTTTTTTTATTCTCTGCAAGCATTGTACTTTTTGTATATTAAATCTAACAATTTAATAGTTCTGTCCTTATTGCTCTAAAACAAATTAATTGCCTGTTTAGTAGAGACAGATTGCTTGGCTGGATTAACTCTTTAGAAACCAGTGTGTGAAGGGTTAACTGTTTAGCTACCAGAGCACAAAGTGTGCGCAATTGGGGGATTAAGTCATAGGTTTGCTACAGGCCTTATACGTAGCTGGTGGCAGTTGCTGAGAGGTGTGAAGTGTGCATCTGTGTTGGGAAAATGGACCAGCGAAATCTAGATAAAGGGGTTCATGAGCGGTTTCCTGACAAAATAGAGGTGATATATTGTATGACTGTTGGAATATATGATAAGATATCTAATCAGGGAGTAGCTAGAGGGGCTTATCCCTGACAATGATTTTAAAAGTATTCTAACTAGTGCCTTTGTTAGGGATTAAAACAAAGTTTAAAACTGATTCAGATACACGACCCCTTGTATGATTCAAAGGTCATTGAAGCCTTGGCTACAGTAGCTGCACATCATGAAGATAAGATGGTAATTAAAAAAGCTCAATCAGAAACAAAATTAATAAACTTGCAAATGGAAACAACAAAACCAACCATACAGGGTGTTGGACCCAAAACAAGGGGATATGTAAATCCTGACAGAAGTAACAGAAGTAACAGATCACGGGGGTAAATGTATGAACATGCGGGTTCTTCAACACCCGCGTGTTCAGCGTGTTCGGCGATTAAATTTCAAGCGGCGCTGCATTGTAAAGGGAAACTGTCCTTTACAATGCAGCATGTTCATACATTTACTGCATGTTCATACATTTACCCCCACAAGTGATTTGTTATAACTGTCAGGAGAAGAGGAATTTTGCAAAATATTGCAGGAAACCTAGGAGACAAAGGTATAGAGTGAGACCAGATCAAATAAGAACTTCCCCACATAGTACTGATCGACGGTCTTCAGCAGCTCCTGTACCCATATGTCCAATATTGAGAACAGATGAAAAGGACCCCACTGCAAAAATGACCATTGATGGTAATGAGCATGAATTTTTAATTGATACAGGAGCTGCAAGATCAGTATTAAAAATGAACTTGTATTACCAACTACTAGCAAAATTGTTAATGCAGTAGGGGTGGCTGGACAAGTTATTTATTTGAAAGAAACAGAACCAGTTACAGTCACTTTAGGCCCTGTTACAGATAAACATTCTTTTTTTATTGCCTGAAAATGCTCCTTCTAATTTATTGGGTATAGATTTGTTGTGTAAGTTAGAATGTTCAATATTTTGTATTCCTGATGGAGTGTTTTTAAATATTCCTGAGAAAAATAGACACAAAGTGCAGATAGCTTTTGACAAGAATGATAATACCTTATTATGAGACAAATCAAATTCGGTCCCTATGGAGCGACCAACCAGGACTAGACAAACTGGTAGATCACATGTTAAAACGTATACCGAGTCAACTGTGGACTACTGAAGCAAACAAAACTGGGAAAATGAAGGTTAGACCAATTTCTGTTAAATTAAAACCAAATGTAAGACTTTCCTCACTAACTCAGTATCCTTTAAGGCCAGAAGCTGAGCAAGTGATTTTCCCTATAATACAATCATTATTACAGCAAGGAGTTTTGTTTAAAACCCAAAGTACATGTAATTCGCCCATATATCCTATTAAAAAAAGTGGTGCCCGTGGCTTTAGGCTAATTCAAGATCTAAGGGCTATTAATGCAGTAGTTGAACCCTTACATCCAGTTGTTCCATCTGTAACGATTCTTATGCAAATACCGCCAGAAGCTCAAATTTTCTCAGTCATTGATTTAAGTCCTGCTTATTTTTCAATTCCTAAACATGAGGACAGTCAATATTTGCCTTCTTTTACCTATCAGGGTGAGCAGTACACCTGGACTAGGGCTCCCCAGGACTTTGTAAACAGTGGTCTATATTTAGCCAAGTCCTAGCAGCTGATTTAATGAATTTGAGTTTTTCACAGGGAAGCACACTCATCCAATACGTGGAAGATTTGTTATTATGCTCTGATTCTTTTAAAGCATCACTTTTAGACTCTGGCAAGCTATTAATTCATTTGGCATATTCAGCATACTTACCAACTTTCTTCAGCTCTCTTCCGGGAGCCTGCCAGTGGAGGTGGGCGTGAGGGGACGGGGCTGCAAAAATTGCATCATTTTGGCCCCGCTAAACGCAAATGCATCATTTGACAGCAGGGGGCGGGAATCGCGGCGTTTGGGACCTAATTCTGCCCACTTCACTAGGAAGTGGGCACTTGCTAGTGAAGTGGGCAGAATTCGGGAAATTGCCACACTCTCCCAGGAGTCCAGGAGACTCTCGCAAAATGCGGGAACACCCCCAGGTTTGTTGCATATTACAGTAAACAGCTCGATGCAGTGTCTGGAGGACTTCCTAATTGTTTAAAAGCTGTTGCTGCCACTGCTTTGTTGGTAGATAAATGTGCTGATATAGTTTTGGGAAACCCACTTGTAGTACAAGTCCCACATGCAGTAGCTGCGCTTTTAAATTGCCAGATGACTAGACATGTTACAAATGCCAGACAAGCAAAATGGGAATTGATTCTTCTTATGGCCCCAAATATTACACTTGTCAGATGCAATGTTTTAAACCCTGCACCCTTGTTGCATATTGCTTCTGATATTGAATCTTGTAAGGTTCAGAGAGAGGGGGATGTATATTTGGATACAGATATTAATAATTTGGCATTAAGGGAATCAGATGAGGAGAATACACATAGGAGTGAAAGTCACAATTTTGCACATTTTGCCCACATGATTGTGTTGTGCACATGCAGCAAACTACTGCATCACGACCAGACTTAAAGGAAATACCATTGCAAAATCCTGATTTGGTTTTCTATGTAGATGGAAGTTGCTATAGGAAGAATGATGCAGGAACATTACAGTCAGGATTTGCAATATTAGATAATAATACAACCTTATATTTTGAAACTTTACAAACTCCACATTATGCCCAGATGGCCAAATTTAAAGCATTAATTAAAGCTTGTCAATTGGCAGAGGACAAAACAGTGAATATTTACATAGACAGTAAATATGGGTTTGGAGTCGTCCATGATTATGCCAAAATATGGTGACAGAGAAATTTTGTCACAGCTAATGGTATACCTGTTGCTCATCATAAAATTGTGAATGAATTATTGCATGCTATTCAGTTACGAAAACAGGTAGCAGTGATTAAATACCAAGCACATATGACAGGACATGATGATGTAACAAAAGCAAATCATAGAGCTGAATTACCTGCTAAGAAAGCAGCACAGAAAATGCACAGATTGTTGAAAGTACTGAAATACTAAATGTTGTAATTCCTGATGAAACAGAACTAATTGAGATGCAAAAATGTTGTTCTTCACAGGAAAAGGCCAGATGGAAAGTGGCAGGATGCCAAATTGATAAAGATGGATATTGGCGTGGGAAGGAAGGTAAGCCTGTAGCTCCCAACGCACTCTTACCAGCATTGGCACAAATGAGTCATTGATTGACCCATGCAGGTAAGACTGCTATGTAGAATATAGTCCAAATGTATTGGTATGCACCTTGATTTTCAGCCATAGCTGCCAGGTACTGTGCTTCATGTATTATCTGTCTATAGAGTAACGCAGGGAAGGCGGCAAAGACAACACCTGCCACCAACTGATGCCCATTTCAAATAATTCAAATTGATTACATCCAACTTCCTAAGTCTAGGATGTTAGAATATTTATTAGTGTGCATTAATTAATTTTCTAGTTGGATTGAAGGCCATGCAGTTGTGAGAGCCGCTGCTAATGCTACAGCTAAAAAGATTGTACAAGAATGTGTATGTAGATATGGCATACCACAGGTAACTTCTTCTGATTGAGGTCCTCCTTTTACTGAACTTGTTTGTAAACAAATGTGTGAATTATTGGGTATAAAGCAACAGTTACATACGCCGTTCCATCCGCAAAGTAGTGGGAAAGTTGATACAATGGAATAATTAAAAATAAACTATTTAAAATAGCTAAGGAAATAGAAATCCAATGGCCTGAAGCATTACCATTAGTTTTACATGCAATCAGATTAATCCCTCAAGGGCCTCTCAATTTGTCACCATATGAAATTTTGTTTGGAAAAATTACTAATTTGACTCTGAATTGCAATACCAGTCAAAGCCAAGTTAATGATGTAACTGTTAACTACATTCTATCATTTACTAAACAGTTGAGACAGATTCAAGCTGCTGTGGCTGGCACACAATCAATTCCAATTCTGTAGCCTGTCATAACCTGCATCCTGGAGAATGGGTGATAAGAAGTTTCTTGAGATCTGGTTCGCTGACTGATCGGTGGGAAGGTCCATATCTCGTGCTATTGACAACGCCAACTGCAATAAAAGTCAAGGAGAAAAACACTTGGATACACGCTTCCCATTGTAAAAAGGCAACAGATCCTGATCAAGTAAGATAAATATCACCTGTATTAATCTACAAGTTAGGGATATTTCTGATACCGTGTCTCAGCCCTTGCAAATGCAAAACACTATCTTCCTGATAAAGTCAGGGGATGGAAGTCTTGTGAAGAGGAAAAGACAAGAGATGGAAACAAACTGGTATTCAGAGATAATGGGTTCTCAACCAAATATTAAGTTATGGTCATTGATACTTGTTTTAACGTTAATGACATTTCCAATTGGTCTTTTTCTTGAACTGTATGTTTACAGCTCTGTAAATGGACAATAGAACGAAGGAAAGGAGAGGTAAAAGAGAAATTACATTGCATGAACATTGTAAAGATTTACCCCCAATTCAAGCATGTATTTGTAAATATTGAGAACGTCATTCAGAAAGACAATGTGTACAATGGTGTACTGATGATCCAAATTATTTCTATGATCAACATCCTATAGATGTATTTCATCAGTTGATAGGAAAAAAACTTAATACTAGTGAGTGTTTGTACTCAAGTACCTCGTAGGCATCATAAAGTTGGTCTTATACCGTTTCCAGTAAATGAAAATAAATTAGGTGAGAAAAAATGTGACTAAGGGAGAATATAGTACTACTATGCCACCTCATATGAATATAATAAAAATCTTAAAATTAATAGTGATGACGGCTGTGTATGCAAGCTAGAACATAAAAATGTTTATTATGTACAGAAGACAGTAAGAACATCCTAGCAAATTTATTTTATGGGGGGAAGGGATTAAAAATACAACCTGTTTTCATTTTTCAATGTTTTGTCATTATTGACTATATTATTAACAGGTGACATTAAATGATTTTTTTTCTGTGCGTTCTATTGGGAATTTATATTCCACATATGTATTGCACGAATCCTGCAGTGTATTGTCTAGAGTAGAGTGCACCTAGACATATCTCCAGATCCGCTCCTTGTTGAATACGGACGTGCATATACCCGATGTATTAGTGTTTTTTTTAAAAACGCACGTTATGTTCGTTTTGCGTTTGTTAATGAATCAGGCCTGCAATGTTCACTTATGCTCTACTGTCTCTCACTTCACCTCACTCTAGAATGTAAGCTTTCATGAACATCGTACGCTCTACCCTATGTCTATTGTCATTGGTCTACCTATGATATACCTGTTATGTATTATCTAAAAAAGTGGTGTCAGGGGAGGGCTGGCAAGTTTTAGCCCATGAGGGGGGGGGGCTAGGCTCGACTCTGCTGCCTATTAGGAACACTTTAAACAAAAAAAATGCAAGTGTTGCTGTGACCCAGCCCAAGGTAGCCCACTTAGGGATTAGCCCAGCCTGCCCCTGAGCGGTGTCCTGCCTTCTGTTTGAACCGCATGCTGTTATCCTGTATCAGTTTTGACATCTATTTGCATTCTTTTTCTCGTTTATATTCATCTATTATGCTCAATTGTGCTCATGCATCTTGTGTTTATGTATTATTCTTGTATTAGGGTTACCTATTCATATATTTTTACTGCATTCTTGTACTTTTGTCCATATGACTTTATGGAATCTGTGGCACTATATACAAACAGTGTGGTGTCTCCCCGCAAAAGTCACAACCAGAGCCAAGTCTTGACATGCTGATCCCACTATAGCAGGAAACCCCACATTGAGGATTCCCCCTGTTCAGCACAAGGTTGAATTCCTAGAGGTATTTGTCTCACAAAGAATGCACCCCTCCTTAGAAAAAAAACCCACTGTTATGATAGCGCTGGGGCTTCTCCCAACACCCCTAGGCTGTGGATGTTGAGGCAATAAATGTAAAATAGAAAAAAAAAGTATTTTAATTTGTGGCACTGCAAGACCCAGCAGTCATTAATTGCTTGGGTAAGCTGGTGCCTGTAAAACTACAAACGGTGGCATGACCTGGCATCCTGGGCCAGCTGTGACCTGTAATGCCACATAGTAAAGTACTAAGAAATAAACAGACACACACTGTATTAAAAGTCCTTTAGTAGAAAGAAAGATTCACCATTACCTTGTTTCCTCTTTATTGCACACATAAATCCTTAGGAATCTTCTTTCCATCATCTTTTTCTCTTTTTATTTTTTTCTTCTTCTTCATTTTTTCTTCTTCTTTTCTGCCAGTAATTCAGTGGTTAATTAAAAAAAACCTCATAGACGAGACAGTTTTACCAAATTGCTCTGATTGGCTGTAGCGTGAGAAAGCTGCTCTGTTTAGTTACATATACACATAGATGGTTTATGAATAAAGATAAAAGAAAAGTGGAAGAAAAAGTAGAAAGAAGAATAGAAAAAGGAAGATGATTACAAAGAAGCTCCAGTCTAGGCTATGAGCATTGGTGCTTGTTTCACTTCGGGGATGGCTATGTTTAGGACTGGCGAAAGACGGTAAGCCCTTTAAGTATGGCATGAAGGCACCGCGCTTACCGGGGCATGCTGTCTTGTTCTAATTTCTGCACTAATAATAAATCAAGTCGGTAGAGACAGGGGCTAGCTGGTAAATTATACCCTAGGGAGCAAGACTGGGCTCAACAGTCTATTAGTAACATTTTAAAGGAAAAAACTGTAATTAGCCCAGTGACCCGGCCCAAGGTAGCCCATGATGGCACCGGCTCGTGGGCAGATACTCCGCTGCCCCACTGTTTAGCTATCCCTTGGATATCAGAACAAGCACAGGTGTATACGGGATCAGTGCATTGCAGTGAAGTGCAGGGAACGCTGGAGAGTTCATTGTCAGCCCTGGCTACACCAAGCCTTTTTTATTTATTTCTTTTTTAAAACATCAAAGATCCATGGTGATGAGGATTATCATCAGCATGTATTGTTGCACCAGTGGTGAAGTACTCGCACAATATACTCCTATTAACAGGCGTAAGTGGAGAGTGGGCATATTCAAAATATGCCGCATCTCCAGGGCACAGCGATACTGTACTTTAGTTACACGTAAACATCTCAGATCCGTCTCTCTAGGTAGATGGGGCCACAAGTTCAACTTGTGATATCCCAAAATTCCACGTTGATTTACTGTGCATGCATAGCATAAAAGGCTCACAGAATTTAAGGCCTCAGAGTACTTTACAGTACTCTAAATGAGGTCCTTAGTAAGTATTGTTGGAAAAATGGATATTTATTTTGTTTGTGTAGTAAAATTTCTGTTATATTTTTAAACGCTTGTTTCTATATTGAAATTGAATTTGATCAATTGATCAATTCAGCAAACTAAACAAGTACAAAGTGAACACAACACGCAGTAAGCTCAGCAAGAAACTCATGTGCTGGCGGGGCTTTCAAAATGAGTATTAGATTCTGAGTATGTTGATCCTTTATCCATATCTTCTGACTATTTTGCCTGACATTTTTCTCCCTGACCCTTTCTAGCTGCATCTCGAGTGAAATAAGGACACAGAGACTCCATTAAATATGAATCATAGGAAGTACATCTGTTAAATGAAGCATGGAGTTTATATAAATCATAAACTGGCAGCTGCGTTTTCATTACAGCCACTAGCACACAAAATTGTGTAGACTTAGTAGGAGAAAGCAGCATATATAATCTAAAAGTAAAAATCTAATCAAATTCTGATTTAAAAAATGTTGGGTGAAAATTTAATTACTGCATATGTTTATAGTAATGGTTATTTATTCCTGTTTTTGGTTTATATTTCTAATACACCAGGTAGTTGATGGACGCAGCTCAGTTGGTTCATTCTTCTTCTTTTATTTTGCCAGCATAGCAGAAAATATGAACTCTTGTTCCATGAAAGACCAAACAAACATGCAACCCTAGCACTGACTAACACAGCAACATTGTCTAGTCACTGGCCCACTAGTTGGAAATTAGTCACCGTGCCCCCAACAAACACTTAAATGCACCAATCTAGTCACCTATTAATCATAGGATTTCCACTTGTGAGTTTACAGATTACCCGTGAATTTGTCTGTGTAAGGTATGTAAAACAAATAACATTGCCTTGTTTCGTCCTTTCACCACTCTAAATAACACGATAGCCTTACAGAATTACTTATCCAATAGCTACTGTATCTCTATTGGCCTGTCCTGTATCCTCTGGTTTGTAAGCCTTTTTTGATTAGCTACTACAGTCTTTAGCCACTCCTGCAGCCTCTTCCACAGTCCTAAATATACTGCACATGCTTTCTGCAGAAGTAACCCCAGAGGAAGGAGGAAGACAGGATGACCTGAGGGTTTTAATCATGGTTAACGTAGAAGGGGAATGACTCCATGGAGTCCTGTGCAAGGTAAGGTTGTTCCGTGAGAACTTTGCCCACACAAATAATTGGGACCAGTCATTCTGGGCATCAGAGACAAAGCACCATAGTAGCTGCTCAAGGGATTGGTTAGACAGCTCTATCTGTGCATTCGACTGTAGGTGATATTCGAACGGGAACTAATGTGACATTCCCAGCCATTTTCAGAATGTCTTCCTAAACTTAACCAAGAACTGAACCCCTCAGTCAGAGGAAATCTCTAAGAGAAATCTGTGCAGCACGAAGACCTCTAGTCAAAATCTGGAAAGTTTGGTGTGCAGGGAGTTTTTCAAGGCTGTGAAATGGTCTTGCTTGGAGAATCTATCAACTAACACCAGAATGGTGGAGTCACTTTGGTTTTTTTTTCAAAACATTTTTATTGAAGAAGTCCAGACATCAATCATACAATATAGTTCGTTTCATACAGAAAAAGAAGCGTTCAATTGTAAATACAATCAACACACATGTACATATATATTGTTAATTTTTTTTATAGGTTCTACCTGAGGAGGTTTGACATTACCTCGCTACATATAATCTAGGATATATATATCTGATATTAGTCTACTATAGGACTGTAGCATGAAGTAGGACATTGCCATAATAAGACAACACTTGTGAGGAGAACAAATATTTCACCCCTCCTCAATGAGAGGAGCATTCGTATCATTGCAATTTACCCACTCCCAACCCTTCATCAGGGTGCGGAGGGACCAGAAGGAGAGGACAGGCCCGCCCCCTCATCTCATACAAGAATTGGAGGGTCTCGAAGAAGTACCCTTGTTTCATACCACAGTATCTGGTGAAAGCATTCATAGAGTTGGTTTCGTAGCTGGGAGGGTAGGATATCAATGTAACTTTCCCAAGTCTCAAAAAATTTGCGAGTTAGGGTATTCTTCTGGAGAGAAGCCTCCAGCCAGTCCATTCTCAGGAGAAAAAACATCTTTTCTTTAAATAGATCGAGTGTTGGAGGGGCGTTCTGGATCCACATGTGGAGGATCGATTTCCTGGCAGCCGCAGATATTGCCATAATCAACCTTCTTCCTCCTACAGAGGTTCGTGCATCGGAAGGCAAAATCCCTAATACTGCCCATTCGGGAGTGAGTGGCAAATAATTAACTAAATCTGCAGTTGCAAACCTCCACACCCGGATCCAGAAGGCCCTGATTATAGGACATGCCCATAAGCAATGGTATAAGTCTGCTTGGGATTCACCACATTTAGGACACCTAGAATCAGCTGAAAGACCAATAATATTTTGACGATGCAGTGAGAGGTAACCCCCTGTGGAATATGTTAAGGAACATCTCTGCATATATAGAGGCTGGGAAAAGCCTCATCGAAGTGGCCAGTCCCTTCAACAACACCTGCTCTGCTAATTGAGGGAAATGGCACAGCCATCCACTCAGGCCCGAATTAATTTTGGTGTGATCTATTATAGTTCTCAGAAAAGCATAATTGGATGAGATCGCTCCCCTCTTGGAGGAGACAGTTAATAATAAAGTATCAAGAGGGTTATCCCAATCCACTGCTGAGAAGAGCGATATCACCTCTCGGACCTAATGCTGGGCCTGAATGAAAGAAAGACCACATGGACCCAAAAATGGAAACAACTCCAGTGCCTCCACGTGACGGATTGGCTTCCTCACAGTCCTGTTCAACAACTGTCCTACTGTCTGCAGCCCCTCCCTCTCCCACACAGTGAAGGGGCGAGTCGCCATGGCATTCTGAAACGCGGGATTTTTGATAAACGGTAGATGTATAGATTTATAGGGATTAAGATGAAGTTTATGTCTCAGAATATGCCAAATTTTCCTAACCGAAGCAACAAGGGGGTTTTCAACAGTATGAGGACGCAACTCCTGGTCATGTAAGTGAAGATAAGCCTTTAAGTGGATGTCAGAAAGAAATTGTTTTTCTACTGCTAAATTGGTAAAAGTGCTTTGATCCATTAACCAATCCTTCAGGTATCGCAGATGAGCTGCATGGCTGTATTGTACTATGTCCGGGAAATTTATGCCTCCATTAGACCTGGGTTGTTGAAGTTTGATGAGACTAATCCTGGGGCGCTTTTTTTTCCAAATAAATTGACGGAACAGAGAATTAATTTTTTGAGCGTATTTTTGTGTTAGAAGGAGTGGCAATGTTTGCAGTGGATATAGTAATCTTGGAAACGATATCATCTTCAGGAGGTTTGCTCTGCCTAAGTAGGATACATTGAGTCGTTCCCAACCCTCCAACTCCCTTTGCATGTCCCTTTGCTAATATTGAGATTATAGAGAGTGGCCATGCTCTTCGGGAGTCGGACCCCCAAGTATGGTATTGACCCATTCGCCCACTGCAGCCCAAGTGACCGAGCCCACTGAGGCTCCGCCAGACCCCTCCCCAAATATAGGTGGGGTCACTTTGGAAACAGGGAGGTCAATGATGAAAAATATTTTGATTGAAAGAGAGAGGTGACATCCTTATTGATAGTTGGTCACCAGAATTCCTTTAGGATCGAATAACTTGTTTTCCAGGTGATGGGATGCCCTGCCAAAGGTGAATCGAGTCCCCAGAGATAGCAGCTCTCAGAATCAAGTCTGGAGATATAATTGCTTCACCATTCATGATGGGTTATTCAGGATAGAACTGATGGGAGAGTAGATTGGCCTATGCATTGGTTAATCCAGGCAGGTATGTTATGATGAAGTCAAACCTAGTTATGAATAGTGCCAACCATGCCTGCTGAGAATTCAACCTCTTCATCTCTGAATATTCTGCAAATTCTTGTGGTCAGCGAAGATAGAGTGAGGGAATCTGGCCCAAGCCAGATGGTTCTGCTAATCAGTAAAGGCCATTTTGATGGCTTACAACTCCCAGTTTCCCACATCATAGTTGACCTCGGTGAACATGAACCTTTTTGAAATGAAGGTATAGTCTGGAAAAGCACAGCTCCTACTTCACTCTTGAATGCATCAACTTCAAATGTATAGGCCCAACTGGGGTCAAGATTCCAGAAGTTGGGCACTAACGTGAAGAGACATTTCAAGGTGTGAAAAGCTTGTTGTGTCTTGTGATCCATGTGTCCTCAGTTTGTTCAAGACAGTAGCAGGGCTAACAGCTCTTGAGAAATTGTGGATAAAGCATCTATAGCAGTTGCTAATCCCTACAAACCTCTGGAATGCCTTATGGGCGCCAGGCAATTGAGCACGGCTTAGAGCGTCTCTGATTCCATTGCTATGCCCTGTGCTAAAAATGATGTGACCCAGGGAGCTCACTCTGGACTGGTTGAAGGAAAACTTCCCCATACTGGCAAATAGTTGATTATCCAAGAACATCTGTAATACCTCTCTGACAAAGCATTTAAGATAACTCCAACCCCCACTTTTAATAGTCACAGATTCCCAACCGGTTTGTAACTTTTTCTCCGTTGAAGCATAGAAAGAGAGGGGTATCAAATTCCTAAACGACCTCACTAAAAACCTCTCATTCCCCTCATTTGATGATACAGAGACTAAATTCAATAACTCAAATAAATAATTGTTTCCATTTCTGCAAATCAGGAATTTCCACGATGTTGGAAATGGAATCATAATATAGAATTGATTTTTCCAGAAGAGGGACAAGAAGACACACAGTACATGAATAGTACATGCACTGATGATCTCAACAAGCTAAAAGTACTTCTTCAAAAGCAAAGTAGAGTATGGTGGAATATGACCACAAACCAAAAGAACATCAAATACTCTCTAACACCTCGAGGGCTGAGACCGAAATTATACCCGACTTATGACCTGGCCACAATGAAATTAAAAACAGAATGTGAAAACACTCTCCTAAAATGCTCTAAAGTATTGATCCAGATAATTTTAAAACATGATACACTCATGTTAGATATATACTCAAGGGAGACAGAACAACTTAGTGTGAAATTTAAGTATTTTGGAACTAAGACATTTCAAAAATATATGAGATAAATAAAAGGGATTTAGAGTATTTTAAAAAAAATTATTATGTTAAGGAAAAAGTCAAAATTCGCCAGAGACAAGACAGACTATGCGGAAGGTAAGATATGTAAATGGAACAACAGTAAATAAATATGCAGAACAGAAGGTAGGGATTTATCAATGAATTTTGATTAATCTGAAATAGAATCATCTGATAATGACATGGAAAATAGTAGGATGTATGGAAAGACAAGAGGACAACATCTAGGCAGGATTTTTATAGGGAATCCTTTGAGATCCAAAAAAGGGGAGGGAGAGGGGGGGTGACAGTACAAACCCATCAGGAGAGGAAGGAAGAAGTCTAAGAGACCTACCCTAAGTTACTTACCCAATGGGGTGGGTTACAAAATCAGAATAACAACAGAGAAGAAAATAGGAAATATAACATCCCTGCAGATTATCAATCTCTTTGAAAAATTTCTGCCCAAATATCATATTAATCTATTAACCCGTGGCATATCTTTCTTTCCAGTGACAAAATTCATTAGGTTTAAAGGGGAAGAAGACCTGCATGTCTTTTCTAGGAAATGACTTTGGCAATTTTTTTTGAAAGAAATACAGTGAAAAAAATGTCTAGAGATAGGGGAACACCGTTAGACTACTCTTCCTTATTTAATAGCTCAGAACATCTAGAAGCTCTAGATAATTTAGAACAACTCTTGAATAAACAGAAATTTAGAAGAAGAAATCTCAGTCAAGGGATTTAGAATAATTTGCAAGAAAAAGTCTGTTTTCTTCCCAAATGATAATGTGGTGAAATGAGGTATTAATATCACCCTAACCAGCCTGTCCCTCATTTCTCACAAAATGTGGATTATAGCATGTACTTTTTATAGCCCTTGCTTTTGTTCCCCAGATCAACAGAATACCACTACAGTGTCTAATTACATGTGGATAAAGGGACATTGTAGCTCATTGTAAATATGTATATTGTTTATTGCATCTTGTTGATATTGCATGGAAGCTGTTATTCATTGTCCTTAAAGTGAATCCAGGTGGGTTATGGGTAAGGATCAGATTGCAGAATACAGGTGAGGGGAAGGTCAATTAGTATCCATTGTTCTCAACATGACTAGTTCAGACATTTTGTCTAGAGCCAGGCAGGGGATGTTCTGTGGAAGTACAGCTCATTTCCACTCCCCCTCCACCCCCCTGATACAGCACCCTCCAATGGTTAAGAAGAATAGACCCTGGGGTTTGCCCAGGGAGGGGAAAACACTGTGAAAATTAGACCCTAGATATAAGGAGTCACTCCAGGGAAGGAGGAGATATTCATTCTGAGGATTGATTCATGGAAGGTGCAGTGTAGCTGGTTTTTAGTTTAGACTGTAGCTCCTTAAGCTAGTTTCGTAAGAGACAGATGATGTGGTAAACCTGTTTGGCAATTATTTACTGTGTGTATATAATAATCTAGTGATTGTTTTTGTTACAATAAATGTATTGTTTTACTTTCTAACTGCATTTGCCTGAGTGACTGAGAACCCTAGAAGGTACTGGGTAGACTTCTCTGTCATAGTAAGGCGCCCATGGGTGGCCAGTCAGCATGAAGTGGGTAGAATTAGGCCAGAAAACCCAGTATCTTCACAGATTTTATTTGTCCACAGATACAAGTTTTTGAGGAGTGAGTCATTTGGTGTATTATGAGTTTTTGTGAGTATCATTTGCAAAAATCACTCTGCACATGCTCAGAATCGGATGATACGCAACAGAAATCAGCTTTGACCACAAACGACACTTGCTGCAGCCTACAATATCGGGGAGGGAACAGGGTGGGGATTGGGTGGATTTATGTAGGCAATGTACAGCAATGTCCAAGTCAGAGTCAGGTGCACGCAGAAGTAAGCTAGTTTTCTGCCGTATCTCTTGTACCAGCTAAAGGGCTAGTCTAAGTCCTGAGTCCAGTTATGTCAATATTGTATGTATGCTATAACATGTGTTTGCAA
Source organism: Mixophyes fleayi (assembly GCF_038048845.1). Lineage (NCBI taxonomy): Eukaryota > Metazoa > Chordata > Amphibia > Anura > Limnodynastidae > Mixophyes > Mixophyes fleayi. The sequence goes on along the minus strand of NC_134406.1, from coordinate 232,469,927 downwards.
TCAGGAGAAATTGTAAAAATGTCTGTTATGTACAGTAAACAGTAAGTACAACCTAATAAATGTTTTTTTAAAAAAAACTTCTTAAAAAAAATTCCATGTATAAATCATAAATGACTAACATTGACATGTAATATTAATTAATATTTTATTTTCTATCCGTTCTTTTGAGATTTTACATTCCATATAGGCATTGTACATGCTCAGCAGTGTCAGGTATAGTAGAGCAGAGTAAACCTTCACCAGTAGTCATCACCATACATATCTTGAGATCCGTTCCTTGTTGACTTCAGAGTATGCAGAGCTGAGTAACGTGCAGCGTAAAACAAACACATGCTGCACTCAGTATGCATTGCTTTAATGACCCATGCTGTTGAGAGAACTTGATGGGCTGAAGACAAAACATCTGAGAATGAAAGATGCCAATCTGGAAAAGGAAGAAAGAAAAACATTAAGGGAGATAGAACATTAGGGGGACGAGGTCATAAAACCCCCAGATAAGGGTAATGTAGTAATATGGATTATACATATGTACATGCAAGAAATGCTTACAAAGCTAAGAGATAACAAATATTACAAACTCCTTTTTTCGAATCCAGTGGAAGATTTTAAAATATCATATAATAAGATTGCCAAAAATCCTATGATAATGGAAACTAATGGCAAGGTGGAATTTGTTTTCTTACAAGTAGATAATCCTAAAGTTCCCACAATATACTTGTTACTGAAAATCCATAAAAATGAGACAGGGAGGCTGATTCTCTGGTATTGGTAGTTTAACGGGACAAGCAAGTATTTTTGTGGACACCCAACTTAGAAAACATGTCACTGTGTTACTATCCTACATCAAAGATACAACAGATGTCCTGAAAATGTTGGACGGAGTAACACTTGATTTTTAGATGATATGGATGATAATGTGTGACTTTGAGTTACTATATATATGAGCATTGGATATGAAGTGGGAGTGCAAACCACTAAATTTTTCTTGCAGGTGGACGAAGATAAGATCTTTAATGATTTTTTTGGTGGAGTTTATAAAATTTATCTTGAAGAAGAATTTCTTTGTCTTTGCAGATAAATTTTATTTGCAGGTCTGGGGCGCAGGTCTGGGGCACAGCAATGGGAGTGGTTTGTGACCCGACCATTGTGAACCTATATTTTGGAAGATGGGAGAGGGAAACGGTGTTTAATGATAATTTACAGATATACACTGACCAGTTACTAACTTGCACAAGATATATAGATGACATTTTAATTTTTTGGAAGGGGAGCGCAAAATTATTTAAACAATTCATTGACATCTTGAATGATAATGAGAATAATTTAGGGTAACATATATGATGAACCAACAATCTATTGACTTTCTGGAAATTACCATCAAAAAATGACTGAATGGGAACATTTTTCAGAAAGAAAATGGGTACAAATAGTGTTCTGCATAGAGGCAATTTTCACTTCCCACCAGTTGTAAACAATTTCCCTCAGTGGAGATCCTGAGAGTTAAGCAGAATTAATCTAACTAGCAGGATTTTGAGATTAGATCTAAAGAAGTAAACTGTAGATTAACGGACAGGGGCTACAGTAAAAGATCTATTAAAAAAGCCTTTAGGGAAGTAGAGATGAAAGATCGCAATAGCCTCATCTACTTTTAAATACAGGAGGAAGATACAAACAAAATAAAGTTTGTAGGATACTTCTGCAGTGAGAGGAGGAAGATTCAGTCAATCCTGCAAAGAAATTGGTCAATTTTATTATCAGACGAAGGTCTGAATAAAAGTTTAGATGAGAGAGTCAACTTCAGCTGGCGATGAGCGACAAGTTTGATGGATAGGCTGGTGACAACCCATTTCACTTTAAAGAAAACTGGAGAATTAACCAAAGGATCGTATATAAATGGGAGTTGTGAAGCTTTATGATCTACTTACTGCAAAGTCTAAGTGTCATCTCTCCATACTCCTTCTCCTGGAATTCTATGCTGCTTTTGACACTGTTAATCACCCTCTTCTCCTACACACCCTTCACTCCATTGGCCTTCATGACACAGTTCTTTCACTTCCTACCTATGAAACTGCTCCATTAGGTTTCTACCTCTGGTACATTCTCCCCTCTACTACCATTATCTGTTGTGGTCCCGCAAGGCACTGTTCTTGGCCCTTTACTTTTTTCACTGTACAACTCTTCTTTTGGGGCACTTATTCACTTATTCGGCCTCCAGTACCACCTCTACACTGATGACACATAAATCTATCTCTTTCCCTGACCTCACCCCTTCTGTACTATCTTGTGTAACCAACTGTCTTTCAGCTATCTCTACAATGATGTCCCAATGCTATCTAAAGCTCACCATATCCAAAACAGAGCTTATTATATTCCCTCCTGCCAGAATCACCACCTCCTCTCAAATCTCCCTCACTGTTAATAACACCACAATTTCTTCAGTCGCCCAAGCCCGCTGCTTTGATGTAGAACTTGACTCCTTGCTCTGCTTTATTCTTCACATCCAGACTTTCTCCCAGCCCTTTCAATTCCACCTGAAAAACATTGCCAAGATATGCCCTTTTCTTGCTCAACATGCTACCAAAACTCTTATTCATTCTCTCATCATCTCCCGTCTTGACTACTGCAACCATCTATTGTCTGGCATCCCTGACACCCATATATCCACACTGCAATCCATCCTAAATGCTGCTGTAAGACTGATCTTCTTCTCTCACCGCTGAACATCTGCTGCACCACTTTGCAAATCCCTACACCGGATCCCTATGTCCTCCAGAATCCAATTCATATTACTCGCCCTTACCTACAAAGCCCTAAACAACATCACCTCTTCATACAACTCAAATCTCATATCAAAATACTCTCCCTCCTGCCCTCCTAGATCTACCTCTGACCTGCACCTTGTCTCATCTCTGGTAACCACCTCAAACGCAGCTAGTCTACAAGACTTCTCCCGTGCTGCTTCCCACTACCACGCCCAATCAGGCTTTCCCACAGCCTTCAAACCTTTAGACATTCTTTAAAAACCTATCTTTTTTTTTAATGCTCACCTTATCCCTGATGATACTACTCACACTAATACACCCTCACAGCTGTCCCAATCTCCACTCTAAGTCACATTCGCTCCTCTTGTTTCAACTGTGCCCTCTTCAACTTATAATGTTAGCTCTCTAATGAGCAAGGTCCTCCATACCATTTATTTGCATGTCTGCACTTATTTTTTTTGCCTTGTATGTCCTTGTTTTATGTATGTCCTTGTTTTATGTATGTCCTGTTTTTCTTACTGTATGGCGCTGCGAAGCACTGCGGCACCTTACAAATCTACGATAATAATAGCTTGCAAGTATATGATCAAAACTTTGGAATTCCCAGACAAATATGGAGACGTACATACAATTAATAACTTCATAAATTGCAACACTAAAAGAGTTGTTTATGCCCTACAGTGTCTATGCAACAAAATCTACGTTGGTAAGACAAATAGAATCATTAAACAATGAATTTTAGAACACGTTGAATATTATTTCTCAACCATTATTTCTATTATTGCCTGAAGAGGTTTTCAGATAATTACTTTAATGATACTGTAGAAATTAGCATCTCAAACAGTCCCTTTGAATTCTGGGAGGAAAAAAGGCAATTTGGAGCCCCTTGAACAAACTTGGTATGGTGTACTTAAGCAGCCCACCCTCCAGTGTGTACCAGGAAAGAGTGTATAGCACAGCCGGGAAAATTGTGAGTGATCGTCGGAGGTGATTACTTCCCAAAAATGTAGAAAAACTGGTGTTCATCAAAATTAACTACAAATTGTATGAAGAATACTGTTCTTGCTGCCAATAACAAACTGAATCTGTAACACTAGATTTCAGTGGGGATAAACTAATATTGTTTGATGATGCTCTTTATGTCACAGATGAGCATGATCAACCAACAACCAAAATGTTTTTTTTATAAGTTGTGTATTTATTAAATCCTGATACTCTGAGATGAATAATGATGTCATAAATATAAACATACAATATTGTGAATCTTGTTAGTTTAGATGTGTTTTGCTAAGGTCAGAGCGCTTATTGCATTCATTTTTCCAAACTAGGTACATATTGATGTGAAGGAGATGAAGTGGGAAGGGTTAGAACAAATTCAGACCAATAGGAGCATTAGAATGTTACAAGCAGCGCAGATTATTTCAGATCAGCTAACTCCTGCAGGTCTGTGTGTAGGCATGATTAACATGGAAGGGGCTAGGACAATATGCCACTAATCTGAGCCTCTACATTTTAGCAACAGCACAGTGGTGACAGTGTCTTGCCAAACCATAAATCATCAGTTAATGAAACACGTTTACATTCCAATTTCAGTTTTATTACTTTACACAAGTGCCTGGCTGTAATTCATTTATAAGGTGGGAAATCCTTTTACAATGAGAAATCTGATGAGGACAGAGAAAGTGTTCGGATTGTTCCATCTAAGTAAATAATAGACATAATGACGGTTCCACTGGCAGCGACCGGTTTGTGCATCAGAATCCACTTATAAAAGGCACTATAAGAATAAAAGCCACAATCAGGGTCAGGCCGAGCTGGGGGGCATCTGCTCCCTGGGCCACTCCTATAGTGGGCTACCGTGGGCTGGGTCACTGGACAACCTTTTTTTTTTTTCCTTTAAAATGTTCCTAATAGGCTTCTGATTTGAGTCTTGCCCCCAGGGCTAACATTTGCCAGCCCTCCCCTGGCCACAATTAATGCAAGCACAAAGTACAGAAAAACAAAGTACTTAATATTTTGTGGACCTTTCAACAAATCACCAGCTATTGGCAAAAAACCAGAAACTTGTGTCTTGGGGTGTTGGTGGAATTTAGCTTTCTATTGAATTAGATCAAATTATCCTCAGTAGTACTAGCTAAGGTATCTATCAAATACATCATATTTCATTCAGCCAACAGGCATACCATATTTTTATCTGCAGTTGGATAATATCACGCATCTCACCAGTTTCGCCCCGTTTGGTTCACTGTGTGCTTTGGTTTCCCTTGGTTACCGCTATCTGCTGTTCAGACTTTGTGGACTCATTCGCACTTTCTTGGACTATTCACCCATTAATAGATACATGAAAAGTGCACTCAAAATAAGTCATATGAAAGTCAAAATGGTCATTCATACAATTGCAATATAAAGTTTGAAAGCCTCCTTTAATACTTTAGAACACCGCATGCCCTATTTCTCATGCGTTAACGCACACTAGCGGTACAATAGACTGTACTGATAAACGAGCGACGCACGAAAAAAAGAAAACGTAGAAAACACATCACTAGAGCACGACTATAAAGAGCGTTGGTTTTCATTTGTTTTTACCCATTTTCCCAGTGCTTAATATCAGGACGAGCCCTCAAGTGTCATTTTCCCTGCCATTCACACTTGGGGGGGAATTCAATTGCCCCCGAAGTACCGCCGCGCTAACACTATTACCATTATTACGGTAATAGTGCGTGTAATTACCGTTATTAAGGTAGTTCTAATGCTGGCTTTTTGCCTGGTTAATATTACTGTAATAACGGTAATATCTATAACAGGGCGGTACTTCGGGGGGAATTGAATTCCCTCCTTGAAGTCCAACCCACAATCCTGACAGTCATTGTACAGAACGTTTGAACAAGGGATTTTCCGAAAGAAAAAACTGCCTATGCTCTTTTTATGCACTTGGTGGATATATAGGTGCATTTGTGCAAAATAATGCATTTTTTGCCCTTGTGTAAATTTACTTTTTCACCCTACATTGAAAGCATAGAATAAAACAAAAATGTTTGTATGACAGAAAAATGTCACTTTTAGTATATTCTAATTTGGCAAACATTTGCTCTACCACACGTCCTGAATTAAAACAAAATAAAAAGAAGCACAAAGGAATTACAGCAACTCTCCCTTAAATATAACACCATTTTTATTAGATTTTACGCATTATACAATAGAGCAAATAAAATAAAGACTTTATCTTAATGACCTTATTGCAACTTGAGTTGCCAAGACTAGTGAATAACCCACAGACAGATATCTGAATGTCCCCGGTAAGGTATACACCCAGGGGACCTCAGTCACTGTCATTCACATTCTGCAGTCAGTCATGAACAGTGAACACCACAAAAGGCGGCGCTTTCAGCAGGTGGGGAGGGGTAGAACGAACAGACGGACAATGGAGACGCCGGGAGCTGATTGGCTAGCAGTCTCTTCTCTCCTCTATCTGGTTAGCTGCCTGAGCTGCGCTTGCCCCTTGTATCCCACTGGAGCAGACTGAGAGGCTGAAGAGTGGATGTCTGCCCGGACAGGGAGATCCCTCATGTCTAGTGGATAACGGGACCAAGGACAGGGGGACACCACAGATCAGCGGCAGGCTTCATCTTTTCCCCTATAGAAAAACCTCCTGTCCAGGAAAGCACGCATGGTGAATGAAGACACACAGGAAGACACTGTGAGTGCCTAAGCTCTGATTCATATCTGCTATCCCTTACCTTAGACTGCCCATTAACTAAATTGTGAAGTACTGTTATGTCTGAGATCTGGTTTGCTGAGTAGTTCTGCCCCAAATGGTGCATCTTTTCCTACCTCTCAGTACTAAAGGCAGCAAGGGGAATGGAACAAAGGCACAAGCAGAGGATGGGATTACAGAGAGCATGAAACAAAGGGGAGCAAGGGAGGAATGCCCTGATACTGGTGGGCTTTACTGCCATCCATTATCTGACTGGGCACTTTACAGTAAGAGTACTTTGGGCACCCAACAGCAGATGAGATTTTACAGACCTCTTGATATTCTGCACTGAGCAGCAATAATAATGTACCCTATATTTCATGCCATCACTTATTAAAGTCTTACAATAATGCATAGCAGTATTGTGTTTGATTCCTTTACCATAATGTAACGTACCTCACCAGATCTATCTTCAATAACCCTGTGGCTTCCCTGAATACATTAAGTGCATTTGCACATTATTAGATTACTCTCTCCTTCTTGGTATGTCCTAGCACTAAAATAAATCTCCTTTGCAACACCTGTCAAAACATTTAATATGGTCTCCTTGGTCCTAACTTTCAAGTTGGAATAAAAATAAATCAGTCTGCTGTATTTAAAAACAAAAACACTTGCTGGCTAAAATTATCTACTGCTCTTATTTTGGAAGCTTACGACATAGTAACTGGAATAACATTGCCAGATGCCTGATGTATTATGTAGAAATAGTAATAATGTGTATTGTAATGTATTGCTAACTTTGTATTCTCTCTTTATTGCCCATTTTTGCATATGGTAACTAAAATCTTGGTGCTTTCATGCTGCTGTTCAGCCTCATATATGGCCTTTACCTTAGCTATACCTTTATTTGATTTTATACGGGCCAACTCAAGTGTAGCAGTGTATGTTTAAAGCCAGTGGAAGATTTTAACCTTGTACATAACTGAATGTGATTCCAAGTGTGGATATCTATAGGGATGGTATGCATGAAGACCTTTTCTTTTCCGCTGAACAATAGAGAGCGTACATATGTAAAAGGGGAACACTACATGCAGATTACATTACATTATCTTCCTGCAGTTTTGTTAATTTTTATTATCATTGAATACATTTACAAGCTCGGGTCTATGCACCGGATACAATTCTATATACGTAGCAGATCTGTTGTCAGCAATGTAAATAAACAAAGCTGGAAGATACTGTTGCCTGAAAGTGGGATTCCCTTTTTAATGGAAGAGATGCCACTTTTGTCATAACTACTTAGCATACTATACTGTACACTGACACGTGACTATTATTATGCTGTAGCCATCATACTTGTGTGCTGTGCAGCAATCATCACCTTGATTGTAGATGTATTAGCAAAGTTATATAGTTATGTTTGTTTCCCTGATAACTGATCATCATTCTATGGTGAAAGCAAATCTAATTCTCTTATTCAAAATGTGTTGGTGCAAAAGATAATATTAACCATCTGTGAAAAGCTCACCTAGTTTTTCCAATATAAGAGTGTGTATGTGTGTTACACGATCCAAAGCCTGAAGGTACAATAAATTAGGGTGGTGTTACATAGGGGGTCACTGTATATTTCCCAACATAAGAATTTTTCTTTTTTCCTTAATATGTTTTTTTTCCTTTTACATTACTCACTGGTCATTTATTTGAATCCCACATAAATTCCAATTACACCGGTAAACAGTTTGTTCTCCAAGTGCTTAGGATTGGTGCCCTAGGAATTGTGAGCGAGTATCCCCTGAATGAATAATTGTTCACCCCATAAGGTAAATTTATCAAACCGTTTAAAATGGAAAAGTGGAGGTGTTGCCCATAGCAACCAATCAGATTCTAGCTATCACTTATACATTCTCTAAAATGTTAACTATAGATATGGATATATTATTATGGTAGCTGTATGAAGTATGGTCTTTTCCTTTTAAATGGCCTGAAAGTAATTGAAAGGCCAAATAAGGGTAATAGTTTCACTCTCAGGTGCTTGAATAAATAATAAACACATAACCTTAGTGGAACACTGTGATTGCTGTAATGTTGTGTAAAAAGTACAGCATTTTATGCACTAAGTTTATCTGATGAAGGGAGTATGATGTAATCCCGAAATGTGTTACGTACTTTTGTAATTTGACTCTTTGCAATTTGTAAAATAAAGCGGAATTTTAACTGAGCCGAATTCCTGAGTGTGCGGATCTTTTGTTGTTTGTATGTTTTTTTTATATTGTTCATAGTGTGCCTAGTGGTGAAAATGGCTTATAATTAAAGTATAGAACCAGATCCGATTGTGAGAATTCCCATCATGAATACTATGGAGAGTTATGGTAATGAAAACAGAATGGGCCTTATTCATTAAGGAAAGTGAGGCAAAAAAATGAGTAACTTTTGCAAAACCATGTTGTATTGGAGGGGGAGGTATATTCAAAATGTGAGAACAGATCTATAGATTTACATGTCCTAGATCAACTTTTAATGTCAGTGTAAAAATAAAGCTATCAAGTATTTGCGTTCTACTTGAAAAAACAGCCAGTATTTTGCTTATGCTTATATGCAAAATAGTAAACTCATTTGCACTGTAACATGGTTTTGCCAAAGTTCAAAGTTGCTCATTTTTTTTGCTTTACTTTTCTTAATAAATCAGGCCCAATGTCTTTATTGAAAACATGGTTACACAGGGAGCAATAGGTGCAATCAATAGTTTAAATAAACTCAGTTCTTAGGGACAGTAGATTCAAGATAGCAGGAATGGTAGGGCAGGTATAAGGATAAATGTAGGCTCCTAGACACAGAGGGAGAACTGCAGCACAGAGTAGCAGGTTTACTAGGTCAGGCGCTGAGGATGGAGATGCAGGGGAATCAGGAGACACTGGATAAAACCACGGGTGACAGGATTCAGGTTTAGCCGGGATGCGCAAGGCACTGGTTGCTCTACGGGTGTCAGGCAAACAGAGGGTCAGTCCGGCCAAGGGTTAGAAGTAAATAAATCCACAATGCCAGGGAATGAGCAAGAGCAAGGTCAAAACGAAGCCGGGGTCTAGGCCACAAGAGACTGTGCAAAATGATGGGACTAGTAGGATTCAATACCAGGAAGCAGGTCAGGATCAGGTCACAAGAATGTACAGAGAAACCAGCAGCAGCAATGGCAATTGATGAACTGGCTCAGATTGCAGGGAATGGCAGTCTCTTAAAGGCTAGCCACAGGTGATTGAGATCAACATTCAACAATGAGGAGTTAACCCCTTGCGGACAGAATCTGCAGAAGGCAAAGTTGCATCTATATAGAAGATGCTGCAGTGTAGCTGGAGGCAGATTGTGACACCAATATCTCCCAACTCTGAGATTAGTTGAAGTGGCCATACAGATAAGTAAAGAACATCACTAATGCACCCTCTCTACCCCTTTATCTGATTACAGTTACTTCTCTACAGAAAGGGAAATGTTGTTTCTGCACTGCTCTGTACAATGAGGCCACCAATGCGTCACTCCATACCCAAAAGCCTAACTCTGCCACTCCACCTAAGTCCCCTCTGCCTGTGTAAACTACCACTCCTCCACAAATGCGCCCATCTTGTTCTATAAACTATGTTCCACAACAATAATTTAGGCACACAGTTCCAAATGTGCTTTTGTGCTACAGAGCGGCCATTTTGCACTTTTTAGACCTCTCTTGTTGTTCAAACTACAGGGGCAGAGGAATAGAACGTTTGAGTCCCTGTTTAAGAGTTTGATCTTTATTGATATGGGTATGGATTTCTAGGAATAGATCTATAGGTCTGGGCATGAGATAAAAAATTGAACAAGAAGCTCCCCACAGTGCTAAACACATAATGCACTTACGACTTGTTCACTTTGCTTTTGATTGGATGAAATATACAGCTTACTAGGGGTAAATTTGTGCAACAATCACTAGTTTTGTACTATACTTCAGTCAAGACATAAAATCAAACCCCCAAAACACTAAAAATAAGAATATATCTCTTTTTATATTTCCATTAATAGAATTGATATCTATTTTAGAAGCTGCCCACATATATTATATATTATATATATATATATATATATATATATATATATAGGAAGAAATCTAAGTTTGATGATATTTAATGATTATTATAGTGTCACCATAGAAACAGAATTAGATATCCTGACCCTGAGAACACCTTAATTAACTCTGCAAACATTATGGCAGTGACAATAGAATTGGATTGCACAGAGTGCAGAGTGTCCTCCTTAGTGTCCTCCCCCAGACTATTTTGCTCTCCACGCACTGTGCTTTTATGCTTAATTTTCACGTTATCTTGCTGATTTTATGCAGCATTGTTGAACTTGTCAGTGCCACTGTTGTCACATTTGCCCAAACTATAGAGTCGTGCCTCATTGTCAGTAGTCTGTACTGAAATAGCAAACGTTGCTGAGTGAAAGGGGACCAAGTTTTGAAGTGTTGGCAGATTAGTTTGCTGACCCGGATATGGGTAAATCAATGCTGAATCTATTCACGTATATCTACACATCACTAGGGACAGGTGACATCACTAAGCATCTCATGGGCAACTATTAATGAACCACTGGTTCCTCGTGAATTGGTAGACTACATTCTCATCATATACTGGTTTAGCCCACAAAATGAAGAATACCTGGCAAAATTGTATACACTAGAAAGGTTTGATTTTATAACATTAACTGATATATGAAAAAGTTATCATTAAATAGGACAATGTATTGAGCAATTGGGCAGATCTTCATCCTTGTGAAGGCTCCTTTAAGCTTGTGCGGGGGACCACACAGCTCTACTGGTCAATATTTGGTAGAGACATCAAGAAGCAATGATACTTGAAATTTGGAATTCTGCTAGCTAGTAAATACAAGCCACTGTCTTTTAAGAGAATCCAGAACAGTATATATAGGGGGCGAGTTAATTAGCCGCGAGGTTCCATAGTAGCCTTTTGTGTTATGTTTTCGCGTGATGATTATGTAATGATCTTCTCTCATTTATGCGGAGTTATCATTAACGTAATTGCCAAAATTTAAACATGAAACGCGCCAGCCCACTACTGGACCTCAATACATTAGAGCTCACCATAGAGTTCATAGAAATACCTTATGTACGTAAATTTGGAAGTGAAAATGAAAGCAGTTGGAGAAGTGGCGGTGTGGTATACCTCTCCATACCAGCCTACTTCAACCATTATTTATGTGTGTATATATCTATATCTATCTATCTATCTATCTATAGATATATATATATATATATATATATATATATATATATATATATATATATATATATAGATAGTTGTCAGCATTTGTCCTTAACACTGCATATCTGTGTATCTAGCAAAATGAAATCTTGAGGTATTAGTTCATATTTTGATCAAAACATTTAAGTCTGCATCCCAACGTCAAGGCCACCTCGTTATATGCTGGTCCTACACTGACCTATATGCTTTAAACACCATTAAAATGCAGTTAAAATCAGATGCACTCACCTCCCAGATATAGGGGTTTACATCTAGCAAGGTATGGCTTGTGAACCACACCCAAATGTGCCTTAAATAGGCTTGATGGACAGCTGCTATGACAACAAAAGGCAATATTTTGAGACAAAAGCAGAGAAAACACTAAGCCCACACAGTATATCCCATACTTTATATGCTACTATCAGCGTGGAAATATAAATGGCCATATATGTATACAGAACAAAAAGACAATTGTATATAGTTATATATATATATATATATATATATATATATATATATATATATATATATTTTAGTTTATTTTGACAGCACATGGAGCAGTATGGAGATATTGTGGAAAATCACGGAGACATAGGATGAGGGAGAATAAAGTAAGATAAATGAGAGTGTGCACTAGTACCATTTAAGTTTCCCTTAAGCCGTAGCCGTACTTTGCTGACAGAAGCAGTGTGCTGACCTTCTTTGCTTTCTCTCTCTCTGCATTACAGATCAGCATAATTGCCAGTGGAGACATTTACTGAAGACAATGGGGACGAAAGAACTGCTGTCTGTGGTGGAACCAGGGCTGTAAAAGATGATGGAGATTGCACAATGGCAATGTACTATAGCACACGCTGAGGCCTCATCTTTTCTAATGCCTCTTCTTTGTTGATCAACATCTTATCCGGATGGAACAGTTTACAGGGAATCAGTACAGGAACAGCTGCTCGGCTGTTTTTCTGTTAATACAGCAGACATTTATTGGAAAGACTATTAAGTTCATACTAATGCATTTATGCACAGTAGAAAATCACTGCAGAATCTCTGATTTTCTATAGACCGTAAAAACCAAATGGATAGTAATATGAAATGGATTCGATTATGACGTATGGCTTTTGGTACATTTTTATATAGTTTGACATTTTATCACATTGTTAAAGGAATATTTCCTGACCATGGCTTTAGAAGACCCTAATCTGCAGTTATTCAGTGTAACTTATCACTCTGAGGGCAATCAAGAAGGGCAAACAACAGAACCCATGGACAAAATTGACAGTTACAGGTCGCTAAGTTTGCCTATCTTAAACGGTTGTTGTAAGGCAAACTTTCAAGAATTTCAGCCAGAGGTAGTAGATACATCACAAACCGCAGTCATTGGAGCAAGAAGAAGTTTTTTGCATAGTTATCGAAGAGGCGCGGACCTTAAAAATGGCCATCACAGGAACCTATCTTCTCAAAGCAGCGCACCTTCCACTAAGACAATCTTTTCTTTCACAGCATCTGGTTTTCTAGGTACAGGAAACACAGACAGAGCAGAATGCAATAGTACCACTAACAATAAAAAGGGCATTTCTCAGTCAGTGACACTTTCTACAATAAAAAGCAGTCGGTTTCTTGGCATAGCATTAACAGATTCCCGATGTTTCCTTGTCTGCATGTCCTTATTGACTTTCATCCAATCATTAATGGTGTCTGGTTATTTGAGCAGTGTGATTACCACAATTGAAAGAAGGTTTAGTCTGAAGAGTTCCGAGTCTGGACTTTTGGTGAGCTGTTTCGATATTGGTAGTCTGTTAGTGGTGGTCTTCATCAGCTACTTTGGTGGAAGAGGACGTAGACCACGTTGGCTTGCAGTAGGTGGCTTGTTTATTGCTGTGGGAGCAGCTCTGTTCTCTTTACCTCATTTTATTTCTCCACCATATCAAATTCAGGAACTGAACTCTTCCATTTCAAATGAAGGGTTGTGCATGAATGGCAACACTACTGCCAAAGATCCCTTAGATTCATCAGTGTGTCCCGGAGACTCGGGTGGGAAAGACCATTCCCTTTATGTAGCTTTATTCATCTGTGCTCAGATCCTCATTGGCATGGGATCCACACCCATATACACGCTGGGTCCAACTTACTTAGATGACAACGTCAAGAAGGACAATGCTTCCCTCTACCTAGGTAAGTGACATCCAGTGTGAAGGTATTTGGTTTTGTGCTTCCCATTGTTACTCTTAGGGGCATATTCAATTAGCTTTCCGGTCCGCGGGATCGTGCTGGAACGGGCCGCGAAGTCAATCCACGGTACCGCAATAACGTGGATTTTCGTTCGCACCCCATAGGGTTGCGTACAAAAATCTGCGTTATTGCGGTACCGTATCACCGGCAATACTGCGCAGGTTCCGCGGTAACGCGCATTACCGCGGACCGGAAAGCTAATTGAATATGCCCCTTAGGTTCTTAAATGCTAGTAAGAGGTGCTAGACCTGGGAACAATGGGTGGAATGTCTGATGACTTAAACGGTCAGTTGAAACCTGTAATGTGTGAACAAACAGGTGATACCTTCAAAAATATGACGAAACAATAGATCTTTTGATTATGTGAATTAATAAATTATACATTTAATGTGGTCTACATAATTATTCTGGTTATAATCTAATGCTCAGTGTTGCCTGTAACCTAATTGATAGTTTATTACAGTGTTTTCTTTGTTAACATGACTTTTACATGTTACATATTCTTTAAAGTATAATGGTTGATTGATGACTGCAGCGAGTGATTGACAGATAAATAATACAGAGATAAATAATTTCTTATACCATACAGCCTATAGTTTACACCAGTTGTTTGTAAACATGTCTGATACGTACATTATATATTTTCAGACCTCCCTTCAGTTTACCGGCTTATTCTGAAAGATTCATATGTTCAACTAAATATTTTCATCTGTTATGTACAATAGAAAATAGCTTAGTAAATGTTTTTCCAAGGGGAAAAAAATATTTTAAAAAACCCTGTGTTTTTTAAAATTTCCATGTATAATCATAAATGGCGATATTATTGACAGGTAACATTAATTGCTTAATATTTTTTTTCTGTGCGTTCTTTTGAGACGTTATGTTCCACATTGGTATTGTACGTATCCTGCAGTGTCTGGTTTAGTAGAGCAGAATGAACATACACCCGTAGTGAACAACTCCTGTATCTTTAGATCCGTTCCTTGTTGACTTCGGAATGTGCAGAGCCGATTTCGTGTGGTTTAAACCAAAGGCCCATGTTGTAGCAAGAACCTGTGGCTTTACACTGGTGGCATAATCAATATGATGCACCACGAATAACAGTGGCGCATGCAGGGGGGGTTTCTGGGTCTCCAGAAACCCCTCCCTCCGCTAACTAAGTGCCAACCATAGCGGCACTGTACTATATAGCAGCCGCGGCGCTGTCAAAGAAGCGTCCGCGGTTGTGCTGTATTGTATACAGCACCGCTGCGGACGCTTCTTTGACAGCGCCGCGGCTGCTGTATAGTACAATGCTTGCTGCCGAAATGGAGCTGCTGCGCATGCGCTGTCGCATGCCCAGCAGCTCTCTCGCGTGTATTGGTGTTTATGTGGTTTTTTTGGTCAGGGGGGGAACCCCCCCTGACAATCCTGCGTGCGCCCCTGAATAACATGTTGAAAACATTTGCTAAAAATTTGCAAGGAACCTTTTTTCTGCATAATAAAAGAGGGGACCGGAGGGGCTTGCAATTTTGCTATCAGCGGGAAGTATATTATTATAAAGTGATTAAATACACATGTATGCAATGAACAGTACAGTAACATGACATATTACATCCAACAGTACCCAACACAGTATATCAAGCATTATCCAGTATATTATACTCATTACTTCCCACCAGCATTTACAATTGTTATTGCGCTAGCTTATATATCAGTTGTTCCTCACAACTCTGAAATTGTAAGCTCCTTTAGGTAGGGTTATTTTTACCTTCTGTTTGATATAATTGTCTCTATTTTGTTAATATTTTGATCCCCTAAATGTACACCGCTGTGTAATATGTCAGTGCTTTATAAATAAAGGATAATAATAATAGTAATAATTACTGCCCAACATATTGTACTCACGAGTGTCCGGCATGTTATACTCAATTTTTGGCATGTTACACATTTGATGACCTTTATACATCATAGAGTCAAATCAGATGACCAATGCAAATATCAGTCTGGTGGCAAGTATTTAAAACAGCCTATTTTGGCTTCCTGTATTCAAAGCACTACCCATTTGGTGATCAGTATGTAAAACAGAATCCATCTGTTGGCTACTGATCAAAACTTAGTATATAAAGTAGAACCCATTTTGCTGACCACAATAGAAAGCAGTGACCATTATTGTTATCAGGATACAAAGTAAAGACCATTCTGATAATCTGAATACAAATCAGGGCCTGTTCTAGTGAGCAGTCCCTTCTGTTGAGCAGAATCAATACTGCTAGTCAGGATACAAAGCAGGGCCTATATTGTTATTATAATACAAAGGCCACCGTTCAGTAACAGTATACAATGAAGCATATTCTGGTGATCATTATGCAAATAAAAGCCCAGGTAGTTGGTATACAAAGCTGAGTCCATCCTGGTATAAAAAGCAGAGCCTAGTCTGGGGGCAAATAAGCACATACCCCGTTCTGGGAGTAGACTGTGGAGACCAGTATACAAAACAGAAACCTTTATGGTGGCTAGTGTACAAAACATGCAAAAAAGTATTTCCTTCAGGACAGAAAGCTGAATAAGTTGTCCCATGCAAAGTATTACTATTAGATCCATGCTGACATGAATCTAATATTAGCAGTTATTGTAGTTGCTAATACATCCAGCTTTCATTGATTCTATTAGTAGTAAAAATAGGGGTGACCTATTGGAATCGCTGATAAATCTTAAAGGCCTCTCCTGGTTTAAGAAAAGTAAAACAAAAAGCTCTAACATATCCCAGTTCTGTTCCTATAACTACCAAAGACCCGTATTAAAAGTACACATATTTGGTATACCTGCACTAGGGAGAAGTAGACAAATATATGTTACCCTTATCTGCCCCAAAAAAGCAATATAGAATTTAGTTGGGTACAACAAGGAATTTGAAAGTAATTCCCGAGTAAACATGATGCAGTGTAAAACCATGAAAATGGATCTGGTCCCAAATGTGTAAACCACCTTCTTTCTTGAAAGGATTATGATGTTCACCCAAATCTATTTTCCTATATTAAAATGGATGTTGAATCCCTTCTCAAAACAACATGTCCCATTCATACAGCAAATAGGAGAACTTCCACCAGCTAGGATGATAAAGTATTTACATAATTTAATTTGTTATTAATTGCAGCAGAGCTGGTAAAATGGTGAGGACTTCCAACACAGTCACCCTTTATTTCCCTATTTGAGACAGTTAGTAGTATTTGCTATATGTCTATATGCTAAAGTGGCTATTTTGCCATCTATAAATCTGTCCATTACTAACAAAACACTTGGAAGGGTAACAAGAGAAAATACAAATCACTTTTTTTAATTTAAATGTAATAATAATTGTATTTTGTTTTTCTGCTATTTACAATGCATGAAATTTGCAAACGCTCTTCCAGTTCTACATCTTACATAAATCATATATCCTATGCCAATCATTTTTATTTTTGGCACTAGTCTTAGGATGTAAAATATCACATTTCTTATGCTCTACCTTGACATCCGTTTGTTGCAACACATTATCTCTTAACATATTGATCTATAATTCTTTAGATCCTGGCTTAAAGGCAAAGCAGTATGAAGGTCATGTCTTGAGGCTGCACGGATTAAATCTCATTGGTAAAAAAAATGAATAAATAATAGCTGTACCACATAAAAGCCCAGTGGTTGGAGAAAATAAAAAAACAAATAAAACAAATCAGAATACTCACGGCTAGTCCCTTGCACGCTATTGAAATAATCCCCAAACGCCGTTGCTACTGTACAGTGATTCCTCATCCAGTTTACCATCTCACAAAGCAGTGATGCAGTATACCGTTTACCACCTCACAAAGCAGTGATGCAGCATTTTGTTTACCACTTCACAAAGCAGTGATGCAGTATACTGTTAACCACCTCACAAAGCAGTGATGCGGCATTCTGTTTACCACCTCACAAAGCAGTGATGCAGTATACTGTTTACCACCTCACAAAGCAGTGATGCAGTATACTGTTTACCACCTCACAAAGCAGTGATGCAGTATACTGTTTACCACCTCACAAAGCAGTGATGCTGCATTCTGTTTACCACCTCACAAAGCAGTAATGCAGCATTCTGTTTGCCACTTTGCAAAGCAGTGATGCAGCATTCTGTTTACTACTTCACAAAGCAGTGATGCAGCATTCTGTTTACCACCTCACAAAGCAGTGATGCAGCATTCTGTTTACCACCTCACAAAGCAGTGATACAGCATTCTGTTTACCATTTCACAAAGCAGTGATGCAGCATTCTGTTTACCACCTCACAAAGCAGTAATGCAGCATTCTGTTTGCCACTTTACAAAGCAGTGATGCAGCATTCTGTTTACCATTTCACAAAGCAGTGATGCAGCATTCTGTTTAATACCTCACAAAGCAGTGATGCAGCATTCTGTTTACCACCTCACAAAGCAGTGATACAGCATTCTGTTTACCATTTCACAAAGCAGTGATGCAGCATTCTGTTTACCACCTCACAAAGCAGTGATGCAGCATTCTGTTTACCACCTCGCAAAGCAGTGATACAGCATTCTGTTTACCACCTCACAAAGCAGTGATACAGCATTCTGTTTAGCATTTCACAAAGCAGTGATGCAGCATTCTGTTTACCACCTCACAAAGCAGTGATGCAGCATTCTGTTTACCACTTCACAAAGCAGTGATGCGGCATTCTGTTTGCCACTTCACAAAGCAGTGATGCAGCATTCTGTTTACCACCTCACAAAGCAGTGGTACAGCATTCTGTTTACCATTTCACAAAGCAGTGACACAGCATTCTGTTTACCACCTCACAAAGCAGTGATGCAGCATTCTGTTTACCACTTCACAAAGCAGTGATGCAGCATGCTGTTTACCACTTCACAAAGCAGTAATACGGTATTCTGTTTACCAGTTCACAAAGCAGTGATGCAGCATTCTGTTTACCACCTCACAAAGCAGTGATGCAGCGTTCTGTTTACCACCTCACAAAGCAGTGATGCAGCATTCTGTTTACCACCTCACAAAGCAGTGATGCGGCATTATGTTTACTACTTCACAAAGCAGTGGTGCAGCATTCTGTTTACCACTTCTCGAAGCAGTGGTGCTTTGTTCTGTTTACCACATCACAAAGCAGTGATGCAGCATTCTGTTTACCACCTGACAAAGCAGTGATGTGGCATTCTGTTTACCACCTGACAAAGCAGTGATGTGGCATTCTGTTTACCACCTGACAAAGCAGTGATGTGGCATTCTGTTTACCACCTGACAAAGCAGTGATGTGGCATTCTGTTTACCACCTGACAAAGCAGTGATGTGGCATTCTGTTTACCACCTGACAAAGCAGTGATGCGGCATTCTGTTTACCACCTGACAAAGCAGTGATGCAGCATTCTGTTTACCACCTGACAAAGCAGTGATGCGGCATTCTGTTTACCATTTCACAAAGCAACATTTTGCTTATCACCTCACACAGCAGTGATGCAGAATATTTACTGCCCCATAGAGCGGTAATGCAGATTTCTTTTTACCATACCACAGAGCAAAGATGTATAATTCTGGTTACCACCCCATAGTGCAGAGTGGCGGCATTCTGGTTGCCAACCCACTGAGCAGTGATGCAAATTTCTGTTTACTACATCTCAGAGCAGTGAATCATCATTCTAGTTACCTTCCCACAGAGCAGTGATGCAGCTTTCTGTTTACCACCTTATACTGCAGTCATACATTATACTGTTTACACCTCACAGAGCAGTGATGACTGTCTCTCACTTAATAATTGAACCTTCAAAGCAAATAATTAGATATAATAATTAGAAAAAGCAAAAAAAAACAATTGATCAAACAATAAAAATATAAACATAAAAATCAAATCATATGAATAAAGAAAGAAATAAAAACAAAAAAAAAAAAAAGCCAAAATTTTTTAACCATTTTTTATACTAATGATATAGGGCCTGAGTCATTAGGAAAGTAAGGCAAAAAAAGGAGTACATTTTCTCTGGGACAAACCATGTTACAATGCAACGGGGGCAAATTTGTTTATTATTTTGCACATAAAGAAAATACTGGCTGCTTTTTCATCTAGCACAAAAATAATTGATAGCTTTATTTTTACACTGAAATTTAAAGTTGATCTAGGACATGTCCTACCCCAACTATAAATCTGTCCCCACATTTTAAATTTACCTCTCACTCCAGTGCTATATGGTTTTGCCGAGGTTCAAAGTTACTCATATTTTTTGTTTTATTTTCCTTAATGAATCAGGCCCTATGTTTCCACACAAAAAAAATGATCTATTGTAAACTGAAATACTGGGCTTTATTCTATCAGAGTTATTCTTCAATAGTAAAGAATTCCTATCAGTCTTAAGGGCTTCTTCCAATTCTTCTGTGAGAATGTCTTCGGTATAGCCTTTCTCTTTAAAAGATAATAATAGACTGGTTGTTTAAAAAAAGTCTCTACCATCTTATAATTCCTGAGAATATTGTCCTTCCAAGGCCGATAGTGACAACTTTTATAATTTAAATAATTATTTGAATTCACTTATTTTTGGAAAGTTTCAGTTTAAATAATAATTTCTTTGACTGAGACTGTGTTATCTAGGCAATTAACCTGTGTGGGGTGACAAGTATAGGTGAATTTGAGATTATAATCATTAGTATTAAGTTAATTAATAATAGTGTCAAGTAGTGTCCCCATTCCAAACTAAAAACAAGTAATAAGTAATCCGTGTAATAGCCATAGAGCACTAGATTGTAGATTTGCTCCAAAATGGGAGACCCCATGTAAAACGATCTTTAAAGTACCACATATATAAAGTAGCAAAGCTGGGAGCAAAGCTTGTGCCCATGGCCTTACCAAGAGTCGTTAAATAAAAGAAAGATTTATGCGTAAAATAATTATGTGCCAGAATGATTTCAATAGGTAAAGAATAAGCTCACGCTATACCCCTGAGAGTTTACCATCAGATATAGGATAGCTTTATATCGCCTCAATATATTTTTGTGCAAAATATTGACATATAATGATTGTACATCACAAGTGAAAAACAATATGAATCTCTCCATGTAATTGAGTTGAGTCTTAGGAAACTTGTAGTATATTTAGTGAATGATCTCAGGGATAAAACATGAGTTTGAAGAATAGAGTCAATAAAAACAGATTAGAGTTAGTTGAAACTACAACTGAGATAATCAACCTCCCCTGTGGAATGATTTCTGCAGTTTGAGACAATGATAGTAAGTAGGAGTAAAAGAATGTGTTATAAATAAGTTCTTCTTTTCCCTAGATCTCGCACCTTCAGCCAGAGCTTTCTCCAATAACAAATTGTGGCATTCAATGGTGGGGTCAGATTACAGTTTTCTATAGAATTTGATAATATCAAGTTGCCTCTGAGCTTCCAAATGTTAGTCTATGGTATCCTTTATAACCATTGACCCTTATTATGCGGGAGGCAGACAGTCTATGCAAGAAAAAGTTATGTATTCTCGGTTCCTGGTTTCATCATCAAAAGATGAATACACCTTTTTTACTTAAGTTGTTATATTGTAAATAAATTCCATTTTTTTAATTGATTAGATAAACTTACTAACATTTCTTTTGTGATAAAATTACGTTAATAATCAGAAACATTGTCATTTTTCCTCTTCTTCCTTTTGTCATCCTCTTCCTTTCCTTTTCTTCCTACTTCCTCTTATTTTTTTCTTTCTCCTTTTTTCTTCTTTCTTTTTCCTTTTCCTCTTCTTTCTTCCGCTTTTTACTTTTCTTTATTTCTTCAGCTTCTTTTCTTCCTTTTTCTTCCTCTTGTTACTCCTGTTCTTCATCTTCTTCTTCCTCTGCACCCCTTTCTATTTCCTCCTCTTTTTTCTCTGACAAACGTCTGCATTTACGTAGTAAGGTAATAGGATCCTTTTCATTTATGGTGTAATTGTTTGGTATGAAATTGAGAGACATTGTTTTTTTATTTGTCATTAAATATATGAATATACATCCACTCAAACTGTGCAGTGCAAAGAATTTCTTCAGAGGATATACGTTGTGTGGGTTGTTTGTGACTTATTATATTCAACCAGAGAACTGCACATAGATAGATGCATTTGTATCTATATTAAGGAATTTCATGCAAAATATAAATTTCATTAAGTGAGATTTAAACTACAAAAGCTGTAAAGCATTGCTGTCAGGGTCTGTTTACACCTACCTGTTTTTTTGCACATTTCACACATTAATAAGTGCATAAAATGTGCAAAGTTCATTAAAATAAATTCACACACCATTGTGTTTTAAAATGCAATATTTAACACTGTCATAAAACAGCACAACCTTTTTGTCATGCATCAACAATCTCTACAAGTACAATATATTCAATCGATAGAGGTGCGATGCATTAAAATTGCATGGAAAACACATTATAAAACATCACTAAAACAGGCATTATAGTTTTTATCATTTTCCAAGAGCATATGTGTGATTGAGCCCTCACAAGAATCCATGAGAGTAGCAGCATGAGTATTATAAATATGTTCTGGACACTATTAAAATAATAATATCATACAATAGGTCACTGAACATCACTGGACAACCCAGTTGTTAAGACAAGTGCAAATATTTATAAAATACAACAAGGTGCGGTATTACCTGGCGCAAAAAGGTCAAATACAATACAGTGATAACAAAGATTTACTACAAATTAATACATAATGAGTGGTCTGGAACAAAGATACAGGCCAAGAAAAACAAAAACTGTTATAGTCATATATGCACAAAAAAGATAACCGCGTAACCTCCTATATCCAAAAGAAGGGTAAATATTCCTCTCAGACACATTCAATATCCAAAACTAGTATCAGAGAGATCGTTGATACTCTGTAGACACTCTGCAGTTTGCAGAGCATGCCAAACTTTTATACTATCTTTGTAGTAAGATTATTTGAAACTGGCATATTGTCATTCTTGCCCTCCTGTCTTCATTTATTTGAATGCCGCAATTTTCTAATTACGATATTATTCCGTTGTCTACTGTGCTTGAGGTTTTAATGTCTTAAGCTACTCTAAGCATCATTATAGGTAGTGATATATAGACCTAATACAATATGTAAATGCAGGTTTGACACTTTGCAGGAAGATACAAGCCAGCGCTTGGTTAATCCCATATTACACATGGTACCAGCTGCACAGTAATATAAATGTCCTATATATATATACCAAACAAAAAGACAATTGTTGCCGGTGATTGTCCTTAGCACTACATATTTGTGTGTATCGAACAAAATGAAAACATGAGGTATTAGTTCATATTTTAATCAGAACATTTCATCATCATCATTTATTTATATAGCGCCAACATATTCCGTAGCGCTTTACAATTGGGGACAAACACAGTAAACTAATAAACAAACTGGGTAAAACAGACAAACATTTAAGCCCTCATCCCAGCATCAATAGGACCTCATTGTAACCAGGTCCTACACTGACCTATATGCTTCAAGCACCATTAAAATGCAGTTAAAATTAGATGCATTAACCGCCCAGGTACAGGGACTTGCATCTAGCAAGGGCTGGCTTGTGAGCAAAATTCAACACGCCTTATATAGACCTAAAAGACAGCTGCCTAGACAACACAAGGCAATATTTTGACACATCCCAGTAGCTGGGTGTCCAATGCACCTAGAAAATAATTGCTACTGTCCACATTTGAGAGTCATTTCAATGGATATTCCCTAGGTTCTCTTTTCTGCTTGCTTTGGTTGGCTCCTGATGTGCCACACCGCCCTCAAGGAGTTTTGTCTATTTCCATTATAGATGGACCTTTAATGTAACTGCTATCAGAGTGATGGTTTTCTGCGAGGGCCTGTTGGTGGACACTGCTGTGTCTAATGATTGGTGCAGTTGATGACAATAAACACAGTCTTTTGATTGGAGTGTTCTTTTAATAAGTCAAATGAGATTGTCCGAAACATCATAAAATGATAAGAGAATTGCTCTGCCGCACTGATTGTGGGACGTTACCCTTATTTTCACATCTGCCCAAGATTCCTCTAAGTATTTGTTTAAGGGGTGCAACCAAAAAACTTGACTATACATGTGCATAAAAAGACTAGGGGCTAAATTTACTAAGCTGCGGGTTTGAAAAAGTGGGGATGTTGCCTATAGCAACCAATCAGATTCTAGCTTTCATTTATTTAATACCTTCTATGATGAAATGATAGCTAGAATTTGATTGGTTGCTATAGGCAACATCCCCACTTTTTCAAACCCGCAGCTTAGTAAATCTAGCCCTAGAAGTTTGTTTGTAAAATAGGTGCACCTAGACTCCCAAGGGTCCTCAATCAAGAAATCTTATTTGTTAAACGGAAGTCATAAAGATAAGCAAAATATAGCTTTTATTGACTTATTTAAAATACAATACAACGTCTGGCGTTCACATGGGATGAAGGATACTTACTTAGAAGCTCCCTAAATCCAAAGTTAGTATGGAGCTACTAAAAGGCAGATAGCAATTCAATCCCCATATGTGACGTGCATGACAGACAGCTTTTATAAAAGAATAGTCGCTAGAAGGAATCCATACAGAAAATTAGGAACCTGTTTAAGAAGAGCAAAACTAAGTCAGACTAAGGGGTATATATTTACTAAACTGCGGGTTTCAAAGAGTGGAGATGTCTGTAGCAACCAATCAGATTCTAGCTGTCATTTTGTAGAATGCACTAAATGTCCAACTAGAATCTGATAGGCAACATCTCCACTTTTTCAAACCCACAGTATAGAAAATGTACCCCTAAGGCTTTATATTTACTATCTAATGGAGGAAGCGATTATGTACCTTTTGCAGCAAGGAAGTAGTGGAACTATAGCTTAAGCTTAGATTGGACTCAGAAGCACTTAACATTCACATTGTTATTTCAGTTATTTAGGAGACATATAGTAAGTGCATCCAGCGCTTTTAATATTATCACTTTCTGTTTATTCACAAGCACTTTTATATTTCGCTATTTTTATTTACTGTTGTATTTTAATTAAGTCGATAAAAGTTATATTTTATTTATCTTTATGACGTCCGTTTAACAAATAGGATTTTTTGACTGAGGGCCTTTGGGAGTCTATGTGCACCTATTTTGCAAACAAACTTCATCATCATCACCAGTTATTTATGTAGCACCACTAATTCCTCAGCGCTGTCAGTCCCTGCCCCATTGGAGCTTAGTCTAAATTCCCTAACATACACACACACAGACAGAGAGAGACTAAGGTCAATTTGATAGCAGCCAATTAACCTACTAGTATATTTTTGGAGTGTGGGAGAAAACCAGAGCACCCGGAGGAAACCCACGCAAACACGGGGAGAACATACAAACTCCACACAGATGAGGCCATGTTTAGGAATCAAACTCATGATCCCCAGGGCTGTGAGGCAGAAGTACTAACCACTAAGCCATCGTGCTGATCAAACTTTTGGGGCTAGATTTACAAAAACTGCGGGTTTGAAGAAGTGGAGATGTTGCCTATAGCAACCAATCAGATTCTAACTGTCATTTTGTAGAATGCACTAAATAAATGAAAGCTAGAATCTGATTGGTTGCCATAGGCAACATCTCCAGTTTTTCAAACCCGCAGTTTAGTAAATCTAGCCCCTGGTCTTTTTATGCCCATCATAAAATGATGTCATATTCCTTCAACATTGCACAGCATTAATAGCATACAGTTTCATATTAAGGTTGGTGAGAACCAGGACTAAACTCAACCAGTGGTTGTAATTTGAATATGTCATTGTGACTAATCCAGGGATTGCTATAGAGAATGACGAACACTCTCTGGGCAAGATCAAGTTTCTTTCTCAGATGCCAAATCAAGTAGTAGCAAATCTTCAGACATGGGATCTGCCAAGTGATAGTGATGACAGTCACGTATGCCTGATAGAACATGTGTTTGCAATTAAGAGCAGCTGTAAAAAGGCATCTTATGTACAGTAGACATTAATAACATCATGATGAATGTATTTAATTGAAAATAATAGGGAGTTTTTAGTTTTTATAGTTTTCATTAATGACTATTATTAACAGATGATGGCAGTTGAATTTTATTTTCTATGTGTTCTTCTGGAACTTTAGATTCTCTATATGTATTGGACGTATCCTGTAGTGTATTGTGTCTGTCAGAGCAGAGCGTACCTAGACCCATATTCAACAAGACCTGCTTCTATTTGAATACCGACGTGCGTATGCCTGAATTACGAGCGTTTTTAAAAAACAAACAAATAAATAAAAAGCGCTTTAGTTTTTGCGTGCCTTAATGACTCAGGCATAGATTGTTTTGTCTTTGGAAGAGAGACAAGATCAGATTTGCAGATATAAGTGGCAGTAATCATATAAGATTATTGATGGGGGGGTAAATAGGAGATAGTATAACCTTTAATTTATCAAATTGGCAAAAAACTAATAGATCATGTAAATAACAAATTCTACAAACACTTTAAATTTGTTAAAATTGGTTATAATGGGACATTCACTTAACCATTTGCCAGCTTAAAACATCAGTGTACTGACGCTTTAAGATGACAAGCAGAAAATGTTGTCTGTGCTTACAGACAAACGGGATATCCAGAGGAGAACATTCCTGACACCCCAATTGCAGCACAAAGTGAATGGTAGATTGAAGTCAAAGTGAATGAATTAAAGCATAGTTGCCGACTTTGTGACTCTGTCCTCCGGGAGGACAGGTCACATGACAGGCGTGGGAGGGGGCATAGCCACGCCCCCACTATAAAATAAATATATTCACTGCATTGAATAGCGGGGGGCAGGGTTTAATGACGTGATTAAGCCCTGCGGCCCAATATTCAATGCAGTGAATTTCGGCATTTTTTAGGATCCGGGAGGTTTGCCTACACTTCCAGAAGTCTGGGAGGACTCCCCGAAATGCAGGAGCCTCCCGGAAAGTCAGGGTCAGTAGGCAAGTATGAATTAAAGGTCTTCAATCAAAATTGGTATGTACCGGAGAAGGATGTCACCATGCAGGTTTCCCCAATTAGAGGGCAGTCCTATGACAGAGATTTTCATTCGATTTCTCACGCCTCCTTGCAATATTTGGTCCTGGTGAAAAATTTTAAAAAATAGGAATGACAAAAGCGATAATTTGTATATATATATATATATATATATATATTGTAACAAAACCGCACCCTTCTCTTGGCACTTTTGTCACCTTCTGTTGCAAGAATACCCAGTAGACATCAGCAACACAAAACTTCTTTTATAAATCAAATATATTTATTGTTTTCATCACAATAAATTGCACAACTTCCGTCAGAATGACACCAGCAAGCAACTACCTTTGCCTGCACCTCCTGGTGACCCTAAACACTAACTAGACACAGTACAGCTCCCTACTGACTGGCCAACTAGTTCAGCGTCAGTCACCTCTAACAATAGTACAACTCAAGATTAAATACACACTCCCACCTTGTCTTTAAAGGATAGCTCCTCAGGTGTTCTGTAACGCTTAATCAGCCCAGCCACCCCTATCAGCTCTGTGGATACAAACACGTTAAAGCATGCAAGTAAATCACTTTTTTACATTTACTTTACCACATGTCTCTGACCTGTACATTACTGAACTTAAGCACAGTGCTACACCAGTATAGAAGCTGGTTTGCAGCCTTTTACCTGCAGACTGTTAGCTCTATAGCTAATTCCACTCCAAGAGGCCTGTGACAAACCACTCCCGTTGCCACAATATATATATATTATATATATATATATATATATATATATATATATATATATATATATATATATATATATATATATATATATACAGTTACTGTGCTTATATATAGCAAAAATACAGTTGTCAGTGCTTATCCATAACACTGCATTATCTACATATAATCATAAATTAGATCCTAGAAACGTCCTTACTAGCAAATGTTAGTTCTGTCAAGTTCACAATTTTGTTGCGTAGCCACAAATTTACCCAACTAGTAATTATCTGGGGACATGTTTTTGTGCCTAGTGATTCTTTACTCTCTGAGGACATGACATGTTGACACAGTTTGTTGATGAAAAGCTGTAATAAAAAATTATTCTTAGAGAATTTTCCATCTGTAGTGTTCATAACATTGACTTCATACTAGGCATCAATCTGATATGTTATTATTTAAATACTGATTTTATTTTATTTTTTAAATGTAAAGACTTACATAAGCAACTCTGTCTTTGCAGGAGAGCACAGTCTGTAGGCAAGCTTTGAGGAATGGAGGCAGGTATGAAGTGTACTTAATTTGTGTGTATGTGTATATATATATATATATATACACACATAATGATAGATTGCGCCGAAGGGTGATTTTTGTGACAATAGAAAATCAGCGTTATCACCACATTTTAATAGGTAGAGCCCTTCAGGCGCGGGCTGGCAATTTCAGCCCAGGGGCGCGCAGAGGCGGCCGCATCACATGACACAGGATGCGGCCGCGTCATTGGCGATTTTGAATCTGGGGGACGGCCGGCCGGCCTACCCCCCAGCCCTAACATCGGTCATTTCTGAGCGGCTGGAGCCCTTAGTCTTAGATGAGGGTGCATCATAGCTGATGATGATCATCATCATCAGGTTTTTATATAACACCACTAATTCCGCAGCGCTGTACAGAGAACTCACATCAGTCCCTGCCCCATTGGAGATTACAGTCTAAATTCCCTAGAATAGAGAGAGAGAGACTAAGATCAATTTAATAGCAGCCAATTAACCTCCCGAGTGTGAGAGTAAACCGGAGCATCAGGAGGAAACCCACGCAAACACGGGGAGAACATACAGACTCCACACAGATAAGGCCATGGTCGGGCATGGAACTCATGACCCCAGTGCTGTGGTAGCAGAGGTCATGCTGTCACATATAGTTTTACAAGCTTCATCATGCCCAAGCAGATTATACTAGTTCTTGCTGGGACCAATAGTGTAACATACTACAGCGCTACTTTTTACTATTTACTATTCTACTTATTACCCCAACCTGCAATTGGGACCAGGAGGGTTGGGATGAGCTTCGGTGCTGTCAGCATGAGGCTGGTTTCACTATATGTGATATGATCTGTCTCTATTTTTCAAAACTGACTGACTGACTGTACAGTACAATTTCTCTTGTTCTGTATAATAACTCTGCCTATATTAACCAGTATAATTGCCTGTTATATATAAGCTCTTCTTCCTAACTGTGTATTACCACTGAATAGTGTGATTGCTTGTAGAGATCTTACTAAGCATAGCATGATATTGCCGCAGGTCATCTCAGCAACTTAAGTCAGCAAGTTACCATGACGTCTAGAGCTAGTGTGTCTAATCATTTTTGCATTATTAGAAGGTCAGCAACCCAACAAATATATTTTTTAGTCCCTTGAGCATTGATTATTACTACCAGTGAGTCATAAGTATGTTGTTAGGTAATCCATAGGAAACCAAGCTGAATGCTTGCTTGGCACCTAGATCACATGCTATCAACTGCATCATTACTGCAAGTAAAAGCAACAGCATCACTGGCACACCGAATTATATTTGATATATTCAATACATAATATAGTAAGTGGCACAGTGTTTACTCTGTTGTTATCAAATATACATTTTCATTCAGCCATATGCATATGGGGAGAATACACACATATATATGTGTATATTCCACTGATGCTGTCGCTTTTTCTTCTGTGTTGACAGATTTACAGCGGATATCTTAGGTGCATGTTATTACATAAGAAATAGATCTACTTATGAGCTGTGCCTCTATATTTTCATGCTTGGAAGTAAACCTTTCTGTTATATGAACTTTTAGATTTTGTAATTTGTGGCACCTTGGCAGGTCACAGCTTTTAGAAAATACATAATATTTCCTTTTAAGGCGTATCAAAATAAAGTATATTTGCCTACTCCCCTGGAATGTCCCAACCACTCACATATTTCCGGGAGTCGTCCTGGACCCCTAGGAGAGTAGACTGCCCTCCCGGATTCCACATCTCTCTCTTGTGAATCGAGTAAGGTTTGATGACGCGATTCGCCTCATCGGGCCTCACGCACTTACCCCTTTGGCCTCCTCTCTGGGCTCTCCCAGAATGGAGGTCCAAATAGTAGGCAAGTATGAAATAACTTGTGTAACTTTCCGGAAACATGATATAACTTGTTTCTTCATATTAACTAGTAATTCCTCCTTTAATTAAAATTAATGACAAAACATATATTTGCCCAAGAAGTGGCTTTATGTGTTTGTTTTATTATTGTGAACCCAGAAATATATTCATTAGAAGCTTCTGTGAATCATACTAATAGTTTTCTGCCTTTGTATCTTTTCAAAATGCAGTTATAGTGGGAGAATGGCATTCTGCATTAACAGCACAGCACTGTGTGATTGTGATAGAAATATACTCCCATAATGTACTTATCAGCAACAGTAAACAGAACCTGTCTATATTTGGCATCATTACCAAGCTGCATGAAGCCAGTGTATACATTCTAAGGAGAGGCCAGACCAGACAGTCTTAATGCTGCATAGCAATGTCTGTTACACAGGACCAGGCATTGTTGCATCTTCAAAGCTCACAGGTACCATGTTGTATTGACAAATACAGTCAAACCTCAATTTTACTTTTCTAAGGCACACCTGTAGAATATGGGAAACTGCAAAAAAGGGAAACGTTTTAAAACACCCAAAATTCAAGTAAAATAAGGGAAAACACATAAGGCAATTTATAGTTGACCATATTGAATTCACTTGAGAACCTGGGACTCAAATAACCCCGAGGATGTCCGTTACATTATGGAATTAAACGCTTCGGATAAATCGGCTCTATGGCCTTTACAGGCTTCTGTGTTATCAGAAGGCTGCAGTGAGATTTGTTCAACGGGACTGACGTGTTTAACATAAAGTGGAGGGGGGTGGGGATGGTGGACTCAAGCACTGTGGATGCCACGTTCATTGAGGGACTCAGACATCAGGACACAATGCTCATCACCACAGAAAGAATTGTATGTTGCTACATTTTTTATACAAATAAATTGTTTGCTATCTACACATCGCTTTGCTCTGATTTCCATGTGCACTGAGGACTAGTTTTCCAAATTGAATAAGCACTGCAATAAACCCAGGACACATTGTCCAGTATTAAAATGGTGAATATTCACCATAGTTCTGGACATGAATCAGGACTTATTCCAAAACTACTTTCAATTTATGTTTAATATCCTACTATCAGTATTAGATTTTGTTGCATTCTGATTTATCCTGTTCACTCTTTTAATGAAGTGTAATTTATAACTACACTTAACTTATTGTATTGGGGTTATACCAGTGGTTCCCAAACTTTTGCAGTTTGCGGCACCCTTAGAGGCTCCATAATTTTTTCAAGGCACCCCTCCAAAATAATTACCGAGCAGTCCTGTTTTATAAGTAGTTGGGTCAAAAAAAACCATAAGTATTTAGGTGAGGACAGAAATACTTATATAGTTGTATGCAAAAATAATGCACATTAATCCAAGGGAAAAGAATATTTTTATATATTTTTTTCAATTATATTTCTGTCAAAGAATAATTTACAGCTAACTCACACTGTGCCCCCTTCATCTCCACAAACTCTGTGCCCCCTTCATCTCCACACACTCTGTGACCTCCTTCATCTCCACACACTCTGTGCCCCCTTCATCCACTCACTCTGCCCCTCTGAATGCTCTCTCTGGTTGCTCTGCCCACTCTGCATCCTCACTCTGCCCCCTCCTTCATTCTTTTGCCCCTCCATTGCTGTTTCCTATCACCATTCCCCTCTGTTTCTTTACTTACTATACTTTCTTCTATTTCTATGCTGGGTACTTGGAGCCGCCGGATTTGTACGTTTTTTTGTTTTTTTTTCTCTCCTCCTGGCCACGGCACCCGTGTGACAGTGCGCGGCACCCCTGGGAGCCGCGGTGCACACTTTGGGAACCTAGGGGTTATACAATAAATATATGTTACAGTGACACAAAGCTCAGAGGGGCATTTGAAAGCCTGTCTGCTTGCTACATTATGTGTCAGTGACTGTTGTTGCCATAGTAATCACATGACACTGTACAGAACTGTAAATCAGTTATAGCAGATTGAAGAAGCAAACCAATGGGAAAGTGGGAAACACCAACATTCTTCTTATACCTTTCCACAGTGATTTATGTTAAAAAACTGCTTTAAATAAATAAAAAAAAAATAGTATTGTGTTCTGATGGCATTAAGTAAGTGTACAAAATAATAGAAAATCTGGGAATTCTCAATACTTACGGTGGTTATGAGCAGACACAACATTGAAGTTATCCTTTCTGTTATTCTTAAGCAGGGAAAATGTATTGCTTTCGTTGCTGGGCTTGTGCTCCCAAGTCTATTGGTGCC
Organism: Mixophyes fleayi; assembly: GCF_038048845.1. Taxonomy (NCBI): domain Eukaryota; kingdom Metazoa; phylum Chordata; class Amphibia; order Anura; family Limnodynastidae; genus Mixophyes; species Mixophyes fleayi. The sequence goes on along the minus strand of NC_134406.1, from coordinate 232,437,583 downwards.
CAAGGCTGATTCCTCATCTGCCTACGGCTTGTCCCAGCCTGACAAGAGTGATCAGCTAATGACCAAGCAGCAATAGCCTGCACAGTCAAAGACAAATGTGATGAAATGGACGAGGTAAAAGTGAGGTGTAAGGATAAAGGCATAGAAGTCATAGCGGAGAATCAAAACTGCAATATCAATGAATTATTAATTCTTTAGTGTAGGCAAATTAGTTGTTCAAGGTCACACAAGGGCGAGCTCTCATTTCAGATGCCTCTAGGTACAGCTGCCAAATTTCTGCAAGTGAGATTCATGCCTGGGTAGATACACATGAATCAGCAATGTGCTAGTGATCTAGAAGAAATGTTCTCTTGCTACAAATTAAAATAATGGCTTACTTGAATATTACTTTTTTAATTTTATTTTAGATGCTTGCAGGTTACAATACAGAACTCTGCATGGGACGGTTACACAAGCCAACATTACTGGAGCCCAGTGGCGGAACTACCGCCATTGCCGAACAACCCTCCGGAGGCTCCTGCTCTGCTCTTCACTGTGCAGTGCCAGCCCCGCATATCCTCAGGATAGCAGAGTGGGGGCCCTGAGAGAGTTGGGCCCTCCAGTCAGATTTTCCTATGGGGCCTGGCAATGCAGTGTTGCACCCCTGTGGGAGCTCCTTTCAAAGTGTATCGCATTAGCTTCTTTTTTGTCTTCTGCATTTATTGAAAGAATGAAAACAATGTCAAGTTATTAGGGTTCCCCCTTTATTTCAGCCTATCACCAAGGCTGCGATTGAGCTCTAATGAATCCTGAGCTTGTCTTACTCAAAGAGTGCTATAGCAGGATAGTAATTTGCTACAGTAATATTTACACAAAATGCCAAACTTGCTTGTGAAATGTTAAATGAAATTTAATGTATATAAATGTGCATCTAGGCCGTGGTGATAACTGCTATTTACATATTATATGGAATACAATTAGGGAAAACTGAGCTGGAAAATAACTTAATAATGCCAGATGGCAGTTGGTAGAGTAGCAGCACTCAATGCCAGGGAGCTGCTGCAAAGGTGAATAATACACTTGGATCCATAAAAAGGGTTTAAATGGACATGATACAAACATAATATTTCCATTGTATAAATCAGTAGTTCACACAGTCTTGAATATGGGGTACAATTTTGGGGTCGGGAATGAGACTGGTAACTGTTGCACTGGAGGATTTGTTATACCTTCCTCTGGATCAATGTAATTAGAATTTAGGAACGGTGGAACTCAATTAACCTGTGTCTCTTTTCAACCATAGTGACTATGTATGTATATTAGTGCCCATGTAATACCATCCTTGGGACAAAGGCTTACCAAAAGCCGCTTTACAGAAATAGTGCTAAAAGTTGCCTTTTAAGTGACTTACAGGTGATTTGCTAATCACCTAAATGTATTAAAGTTAAATCAAGCTATAAATCAACAGTTTTCCTAACCTCCCCCAAACATATGCCACACATGGCAAAATCATTACAATCGCCGATTACTCAGTGTATACTGTAGAACAGGGTAAATCTATTAAAGGTCAGTTAAGCAAATCGCTGTGGAAGACACTATAAAGGTTTTATTTGAAGATTGAAGGTTTCGTAAAATCTGTGAGAAAAATTAATGCCATTAATGCATTCCCATTCATTTCAATTGACCATTGATTTCATTGGTGTTTCTACATGTAGTGCACATGCTGGAAACCCCATTGGAATGAATGAACCACTGAAATGAATACTAAAAAGCTCTGTTAATAAATAAAAATGTAGTCCACTTTGCTGCAAGTCAATAACTAGCTTCCCACACTGGCTGCCTTTTGAGTGGCTTGTGGTGAAAGGAAGTCCAGGGGACTCCCTGCATCAATTCCACATCCATAGAGACCCATTGAATCCCAATTGATATGGGGAAAAACTATTAACAATCCTGTGTTCATTTCAATGTGGTTTCTACATGTAGCACGCACACTGGAAACCCCATTTAAATGAATATCAAAATGCTGATTGCAAAAATGGCAATGGGAATAAAAAGGACCAAGCTACATCTGCTTTTCTACAGATTGAGCTACTTGTGCTCTTTCTCTGCTTTTCTACAGATCAAGCTACATGTGTTGTTCCTTTATAAATTAAGCTACCTCTGATCTTCCTCTATAGATTAAGATACCTGTGCTCTTCCTCTATAGATCAACATACTTTTGCTCTTCCTCTATAAATCAAGGTACTTGGGCTCTTCCTCTATAGATCAACATACCTGTGCTCTTCCTCTATAGATCAAGATACATGTCCTCTTCCTCTATAGCTCAACATACCCGTGCTCTTGTTTTACAGATCAACATACCTGTGCTCTTCCTCTATAAATCAAGATACCTGTGCTCTTCCTCTATAGATCAACATACCTGTGCTCTTCCTCTATAGTTCGCCATACCTGTGCTCTTCGTCTATAGATCAACATACCTGTGCTCTTCCTCTATAGATCAAGATACCTGTGCTCTTCCTCTATAGATCATCATACCTGTGCGCTTCCTCTATAGATCAACATACCTGTGGTCTTCCTCTATAGATCAACATACCTGTGCTCTTCCTCTATAGATTAACATACCTGTGCTCTTCCTCTATAGATCAACATACCTGTGCTCTTCCTCTATAATCAACATACCTGTGCTCTTCCTCTAAAGACCAACATACCAGTGCTCTTCCTCTATAGATCAACATATCTGTGCTCTTCCTCTATAGATCAATATACATGTGCTCTTCTTCTATAGATCAGCATACCTGTGCTCTTCCTCTATAGATCAACATACCTGTGCTCTTTCTCTATAGATCAACATACCTGTGCTCTTCCTCTATAGATCAACAAGGGCAAACAAAGTATTGGCATGCATAAAAAGGGTCATAGATGCAAGGGAAGACAGTGAAATTTTGCCACTGTATAAATCGTTGGTAAGACCTCATCTTGAATATGCAGTACAGTTCTGGGCACCACTCTATAAAAAAGATAATTTGGAACTAGAAAGGGTTCAGAGAAGGGCGACAAAATTGATAAAGGGTATGGAGTCATTAAGTTATGAGGAAAGGTTAGCCAGTTTAGGCATGTTTACTTTAGAAAAGAGGCGTCTAAGGGGAGATATGATTGCTATGTACAAATACATTAGGGGTCAATACAGAGAGCTTTCATGGGAACTTTTTACCCCAAGGACCATACACAGGACACTTGGTCATCCCCTAAGGTTAGAGGAGAGGAAATTTCACAACCAGCAAAGGAAGGGGTTCTTTACAGTAAGGGCAGTCAAGATATGGAATTCATTGCCAGGGAAGGTTGTGATGGCAGATTCAATAGATATGTTTAAGAAAGGGTTAGACAAATTTTTAGCGGAAAGGTGTATCCAGGGATACAACCGTTAATTTAAAATGAAGGATAGTAGTGGATATAGGGTAAAAATAGGACTGCAATATTGAGTCTGGGGGGATTTTCACAATTGAAACAGATTGGCGGTTGCTTACTCTGGATTAATTTCAAATATAAGTGCAGGATCGCAGGAGATCCAAAATAGGTTGAACTTGATGGACTGGTGTCTTTTTTCAACCTCATCAACTATGTTACTATGTTACTATGTTAACATACCTGTGCTCTTCCTCTGTAGACCAACATACCTGTGCTCTTCCTCTATAGACCAACATACCTGTGCTCTTCCTCTATAGACCAACATACCTGTGCTCTTCCTCTATAGAACAACATACCTGTGCTCCTCCATTATAGATCAACATATCTGTGCTCTTCCTATATAGATCAAGATATTACTATTTTTACAAACCCTATACTGGTATGATGCTTAATACGGGACATTGATTACAAAAAGGCACATGATCTTAAAATATAAACTTTTAGCCTTTAGCACTGATTCTCTGCTTGTCTCATGTCATGGCTTGTACCCAATGTTTGTCTTGTATCCACAGGGCCTGATTCAGAGTGAGGTGTATGTACGTTGGCGTAGCGTATCGTTGTATTTCTTTGCACTGCACATGCTCATACACTACTGCGGCTATTCAGTACTTATGACTCCTTACACATGAAGAGGTGTGACAGGGAAGGAAAGGGATGTTCTAATGTAGGAAATGTACAGCAAGGGCATATTTGAGCAATTGTGTATGGATGCAGACTGGGGCGTACTCGCAGATATGACTGAAAAAGCGGTTTATGGCAGGTGTAAGTAGCAGATGATGAGGTTGTGGAACTCCCGAACTAGCGAACCGCTTATAAGTAGAGGTTTGCGAATGAATCGCAGACACTTATCAAGACATTAGTAGTGGCAAAGATAAAAACATTTTATTTTTGTTGTGCATATGTCCAGAAGTCGTTCCTGCTGTATTAACAAGGTTATTCAAGTTTAAATGATGCTTCATAGTACTTGCATTCCTAAGTTATAAAATAAAAGGTTTGTGTACATGTTTGTATGTTGGACTTCAGTGTATGAGGGGTCAGCCTGTTGTCATACTGATACAACTGCTACTCATTCAGACCTGGGCGTATCTTCAATTCTAAATACGACATACATACCTATACACTTGCATGTGCTTACGCTTGTGTTCCACCCTGAATCAGGCCCTATGAAATATTCTGGTTCTTTAAATAAATAGTAATAATACCTTACTTTGGCATATGTTGGGCTGTTTTTGAGGTTCCATTGCTTTCATTTGAAAATTGTGAGTCTCGTGCAGGTTTTCAGATCAGTAAATAGCTGCCTCTACTGTGTGTAAGTTATGGACCCACTTTAAATTCATCATGATTCATAATTGGATGAATACTTTGAAAACTATGTTTTGTAATCTGCCTCTCTAGTTGCTAACAATATAATTTGAGGTTAATTCAGCCAAACATTTTAAATATGAATTAAATCTGCTTCCCTTGCACTTAAAAATTGAAATAAATATATTCATAGTTATTTTAGGCAAGTGGCAGCAATATATCCACAGCTTTGTACCTGTTCTGTGCTGCATAATTGTTGCTTTACATAATAAATCTACTCTGTAACTACTCGGCCCCCCCTTTACAACCATAGTAGATACACAGCTACAAAGGTCCTGTATGTAGAGGCTGTGCACTTAGCACAGGAAAGGTAAGTGCAGCTCTAAGTGATGACCTGTGTTCCCTCTAAGGTGTGAGCATGTGATCGACGGATAAAGTGAGAGCGCAGCAGCTCACATTTCTCATTATTTTGTTTGATTATTTTTATGTTGCATTCTCTTACACTGTGTTTATGGCTTGTCTTTTACCAGCAATCATGTACGTCATGGGTGCCCTTGGTCCAGCCGCAGGATATTTGTTAGGAGGAGTTCTTATTGGATTTTACGTTGATCCCCGAACCATTGTCAACATTGAGCAGAGCGACCCCCGTTTCATTGGCAACTGGTAAGATCACATGCTTTTAAACTGAACCATAGGATTTGTGGTAAGAATGTATAGCTTGCTTTACTAGTATTATGGTTACTATAACTACATGAGTAGCTAAGCAGTAGCACCAGATACAGTGACAGACAGCGCACAGTATTATTTCCAGATTATTTTTCATTGGTAAAATGCATTGTAATTCTATCACTGGTATCCCTACAAACATTGCCTTCTGGAACTGATCAGAGATACCAGCTACTGCCTCAATATGGTATCAGCTCCAATATAATAGGTGTTAATGTCAGTTATTATAATGATCTTTTTATATATAAAGTGTTGACACAAGCAAATTACATACATTAACATGATAAGGTAAAGATGGAGCAGCCCAAATCATCATCACCATTTATTTATATAGCGCCACTAATTCCGCAGGGCTGCACAGAGAACTCACTCACATCAGTCCCTGCCCCATTGGGGCTTACAGTCTAAATTTCCTAACATATACAGACACACACACAGACAAAGACTAGGGTCAATTTGTTAGCAGCCAATTAACCTACCAGTATGTTTTGGAGTGTGGGAGGAAACCGGAGCACCCGAAGGAAACCCATGCAAACATGGGGAGAACATACTCCTCCTCACAGATAAGGCTATGGTCGGGAATTGAACTCATGACCCCAGTGCTGTAAGGCAGAAGTGCTAACCACTACACCACCGTGCTGCCCAAATGAGTTTACAATCAAGAGGTGTGGGGAACACCCACAATCGTCAGTTCCACAACTGCATCAGATGTGGGTTAGCCTGGATCACAAGTAATCATGGTCATCTTAGCCCCCCACCCCACCCCCTCAGATCGCACTGGTAGCTACCTTGTGGTATGCTTCTTTTTTTAACTCAATATATTTTTATTAAGAGATTTTACAGTATAATTTAAGTAAACAATTAACAAGCATATAGGTACACATACAAGAAGGAAGGGGATTAAACAGCAACAAGGGAAGAAAGGGGTGGGAGAATATCACTGAGAAATGGAACACTAAAATGAACATATCGAGGAAGCAGTAGAATACATGCAAGCAAAATAAAAATAAATCCTATTACAGTTAGGGATTAGAATTAGGGAACGGTTGGTGCTACTGGTGCCACTCGATCAAGGGGTAAGAAGCTGACGAATACATACATCCTATAAATCCCATATCATGGCTCATCTGGATATTAGATATCCTATGGAAGGGGGATGGTGTTTCCCAGTAATGAAGTTACAGCCCTGGTTGCAGTAAGGATGTGTATTTACTGCGTGACTGGTGTTGCGGATGGCAGTGGTGAAGGGGGCTCTTTCAGGTAAGTGAGGGAGCCTCGTTTGGTGACCTGATTGATTAATTCAAAGGTTTCTGTCCCTACATTTTGTAGCACTGGGCAGCTCCAAAATATATTTATTAAGTTCCCAACCCCACCCCTCCTCCTACAAAATGTAGAAGTATTAGGCCAGATGTTATGGAGCATAGGTATAGTTATCATTAGTATTTCAGAGTGGTCTGCTCTTTTCTTCACTAGCGAACTATGGTGGAGTCTCAGTGGCATCCAAAATCAAGGGCCCCTATTTCAAGGCCAGGACTTATCGTTTGTTCAGCTATTCAGTTATTGTCCATGCAGCCACCTCCCCTTATGCTGTCCAGAATCTGGACATCATTTACACCCATGTGCGGCTTGGACACCTAGCAGGTTATTTAAAGACTCCTTGAACCCCCTCCCCACATTCATCACAACATACACCAGAAGGTTATAAAGCCCACAATTGTCTATCAAATCATGTAGCCTTCAATTGTCCAGCGAGTAACCGCAGTTGTCCAACATGAAATACAGACATCCTATGTCCAGCATTGCGTAGCCTCCCTCCCATACCAGATGCTGCCTCTTAGTGTTAGGAGTTGTGCTACCTGATAGGGCAGTAGTAGTAATTATACTATTAACATGCAATCTACTATTTAATGCTATGGTTACTTCTACAGTAAAGAAGAGGCGCAACTGTAACTGTAGCAATGAGAACACAGGTTGCTTATTAGTACTATAATTACTATTTCTGCACTGGTAAATGGTCCTATTCCTGTAGCTTAGCAGCAGCACTAGGGCGAGGGCATATTTGGGTGAGTTTATTTAAGAGCCCACATTAGTTATATAGTGGGGGAGTCCTGGTTCCTTTTGGTCACTGGGTCTAGTCAGAAATACAAATACTGCAACCCCTGTTGCTATGACACTAATTACAGTTCGGAGCATTCTACAGCAGAGCATCGTTCTATAAATAGTGATTAGCTATAGGCAAGAGAATGTTCAACAGCTATAACTGAGAATAAAATATCAGCTTAAAACTGTCCTCTGGAACCTGTCATCTTAAATATGTGTAGTGCCAGCATATCTTCCGGGGAAGGAGAAAAGGCATTATTAGCTCTCACGCTTGCAGAGTCAGCAGATAGCATCATTGGCAGGAAGTGAGAATTTTAGGTCACATTAACGATTTAAATGGAGTCATCCAATTTAATTTCTAGCCAAACTTACTTTCCCAGTGAGCCTTAAAGTGTTCAAGCATTTTTGCATATACCATCCGTTATACACCATGTTCTGTGTGATTTTGGAGGCATTTAATAAATATTGCAATATGATTAAAAATATGGAGATAATAGGTAAAATAAAGGTTGCTTTCCATACCTTTAAGTGTGTCCACAAATATGTTTTCTTTACAGAAAGAGATTAGTGGGCAGTAGGTAAAGCATTACTATGTCATACGTTATTATATGACAACTCAAGACAATAAAATGTAGAACTCTGTGTGTGGCTGCTATAAGACTGCTGTCTAAGGTGACAAGTGTCCTGAGTCCCCTTTAGAACAGGTGTACTGTTTACAATATGAAGAATTCCCATTTCTAGTCAATTGCACTAACTGCTATTTGCAGGTCAGTGTGATTTGTAGACCTTTCCATGTTAGGATGTATATAATGTTCACTCTGCATGTCCTGATTTTCTATGTCCAAAGTGACATGGTCTCTGATTAGTTGTAATCTATGCGGATCTGAGTCATGAACTAATTTCATTTGACTTTTATGGATTGTTAATTTTTAGAGTATTTTCATACATAAAAAATGAATATTTTGTGAAAATCAGCTGTCAGAATCCCAGGATCCTACAGAGAGTTTTAATTAATTTCTAGAATGGCTTTTAAACATAAAGTCTAACGTGACCTATTGACCTAATGTTTGTATATTGCTAAGCGAGCAACAATCATTTGGTAAATGATATATAATTGTGCTAACTAGGTAGGCACCATTGGGGCCTTGAAAGTTTATTTAGAATGTATACAGTCAGGAGCAATGACTGATTATATGTAGGGATATTAGCACAGCAAGATTCTGCTATTCTTCCGTCATATTCTGCAACATGACTCTGTTTGACCGCTGCCATAATGTCACATTGGGTGAGCGGTGAACGATGGAACGATGTTGTTCCAATTCTGCAGTGTGTATGCACTCATGACTGGCAGGGTCCATCGATGGAGTATTCAGATTCATGATCTTTTCAGCAGTTGGTTATGACAGATGAAGAGCATAGATCTGAAGTTAAATTGTGTAAAATGTATTTAGTTGTGTACACATGAATCCGCATGCTGATCGGGACTTTTTTTTTTAATTGTTGGTAAAATCGTTAAGGATATCGCATCAGGTGAAATTGTGTGTAGTGTGTACCCAGCCTTAGTAGCCTTTAGCTTTTTGAAGCTGGTCTACTCGACTTTGTCCATCTGTGTGATGTCATGTGATTGCTAATGGTAGTATTTTGCACCGTTAGTTGGATCGGCCAGTTTGTGACTTATGTCACTGCCTTATTATTATTATTATTATTATTAAAGGGGCTTCATCCTAACAAGGTTTGTTCTGATTTGTTTCTACTTCCAGGTGGAGTGGGTTTCTGCTCTGTGCTCTGGCAATGCTACTTGTTATTTTTCCAATGTTTACTTTTCCAAAAAAGCTACCCCCACGACAGAAGAAGAAAAAGAAGAAGAAAAGTAACTCGTATGACGTTTCCAGTGACGACGATGTTATAAAGGAGAAATCCAGCAACAAAATAACAGTAGAGAATGGTGTGGGCCCCTCCATCGGGTTTGGAAAGAGTTTTAGAGGTAAAATAATACTTCTGCTACATCAATAACACAACCTATAGGGACTTGTCTCAAATAACCATTTGTGAATTTAAGAGAAACCTTAGTATTAAGGTGAACTTCTGACTTAAAGCCGCACTGCCAATGAAAATGCTTCCTAAAGTGCCCTCCCCCCCTAGCTGGAGCCCTGGCGCTTGTCATTGGTCCTCCCATTCACACGCCTCCTTCGCCCACTTTTAAAGATGGTGAACTTTACTGATTTTCCAGTTGTATATTACAGACCCCAAATGAGCCCCTGAAAAAAAAGGCTGCATGTAGCAGTCCACAGGGCTCTGGTTGGGATAGAGGGCACCATGGGAAAATATTTCCTAGATTTTAAAGACTTTTGATCATTACTTATATGTATAGATTTTCTTTAGTTATTTTTGTTTTTTTTTATAACAGTAGCAAGCTCTTAGAGGCTGAAACAGACATACCAATTCAAGCATTTCCAAATGTATTAGAAAGACAATCTGGGCAGTCAGTGTCTGTTATTGAAAACGTTAGAATTGTATAACCTTTCCTTTTTTAATTACATATTTACTTTTTGTTTAAACAATATTAGTTAAAGCAGCAATCCCACATAGAAGATTATTTTTCTTTAAATAACAAGTTAGATACATTTTAAGCATACATCTGATTTCTTCGCTATCTTCTTACAAAGCATTATCTCCTTTTCAAAACCTCTCTGGTTGGCAAATAAAAATGACTACCAGACAAAGTCAGTCTGCTTCACAGACACAGGCTCACAGCTTATTCATGGGATTGATGCTTTAATTGACGTCTTTACATATGAACCATGAACATAAAATCTGCAGTGTATCAGATGCCAGACAGTAGTCAAGTAATTTAATTCCTGTGTTATTATCATATATGGGGTTATTTACAGGGTGGCACCTTGCATTGGTTAGATGCCCCTCAACCAGTAATGCAAGTGCTGATCTCTTATGTGGATCTCTTATGTGGAAACCAATTATCCACAAGTCCAGAAAACAAGAATGGAAAAGGAAATTAAATAAAGTCATGCATTGAATTATGATCACCAACTATTTCTCCTACAGTTACTATGAGGAGCTCTGCTAACAAGGCACGGGATGTCCAAGGCAGTGTAGAGAAAGACAGGAATAATGTTTAAATGTGATTTAGTAACTTTTAGTGCTGTAAATTATGGGAAAAACCCTTATCTGGAAAACCCAACTTCTCTGCACTTGGGATAATAGACACTGTACATGTTTATCCAATATTAAAAGACATTTACATGTTAAGGTTTACATACAAAAGTAGAACCTGCAGTACAGCAGTAATGCAATAATATTTTGATATTTTGCTCCCACTAACCTTTTTTAATCAGGGGTTCAGGCTTCAGAATATTATCAACTCTTTTATTGAATGAAGACTCTGCTGTGAGAGCTGTGTCTGGTCTTCTCTTCCATTCTGCTCTGAGATTTCAGGATCTCAAAGCAAAAAGGAAACGGTGCTGCCTAGAGTTATATTGTATTTTTGATCAGTGACGGCATAACTTCTAATTATGAATATATATGTATATGGCGCTTGTGTCATCAAGATGGGGCTGTCCACCACAATTACTTGAGAAAAAAGGTAAGTGGGGCCCGAATGGACGCTGTGATTTAAAAAAGCCTTTTATGTAGAATGTTTGGGGCATTGTACTGTATGTGCATGTTTGTAGAGCAGTGCAAGCTGTTTGTCAGATCAGCTAGGCAGGAGTATTGGAAATATGAAGATAGATAGATAGATAGATAGATAGATAGATAGATAGATAGATATCGATAGATAGATATCAATAGATAGATATCGATAGATAGATATCAATAGATAGATATCGATAGATAGATAGATAGATATCGATAGATAGATAGATATCGATAGATAGATAGATATCGATAGATAGATATCGATTGATATCGATAGATAGATATTGTTAGATAGCTAGATATCGTTAGATAGATAGACATCATTAGATGGAAAGATTGGGTACATATCGTTTACTTGCAACTTGTTTGCAAAGACAATTATTGTGTTTGTGCTTCCTGGATGTAGGTTGGGTAGAAGCTTTGGTCTTTCTTAATTCTGGTTTGCTTCAATTCCCATTACTTGTAATGAAAAAATGGGGCCTGTTGTGGAAAACCCTGGACACATGGGAGCCATAGTTTTGCTTTCATTTGTATTCAGTTATTTACGGAACAAACCAACATATACAGAACAAACTATGGATATTTCCAGGCTACACATCCCTAGCAACAAATCCATTACATGCTCTTCATTTCAAGGTTCCAACATATAGGGGGAGATTCAATTAACAGCAATGTTCCTCAGATCATCACGGCTGCAGGATTTGTACAGGGAATCTCTGTTGATTTTTCCTCGCGCCCCACAGAGGAGCGAGGAAAAATCAGTAGAGAATTTACAGTAAATGCGCAGCCGTAATGGTCTGAGGGACATGGCGGCTAATTGAATCTCCCCAATATTGTTTTCTTTTTCCATTCATTGTTTATAAATTCATCTCTTGTCATTTTTAGACCTTCCAAGAGCAGCAATCAGAATTTTAAGCAACATGACATTCCTTTTTGTGAGTTTGTCATACACAGCTGAGAGTGCCATTGTCACCGCTTTTATTACCTTCATTCCCAAGTTCATCGAATCACAGTTTGGCATCCCAGCTTCCAGTGCCAGCATCTACACTGGTAAGATCATCATGCTAATGGTAGATTTGGGTTACTGCAGGAGAAAGGCATTCTTCTTACAATGACAGTTTGGGGCAGACTTTATTAAGCTGTTGGAAAGAATATCACATGAAAAAGGTAAGTAGAAATGTAAGTGTATTTTATTTAAAGGTTATTTCTGAAAGTTGACTAAAACATAAACATGCAGATCCTTAATTTAAAGCTGTAGGTAAGATGAATCTATCCAGGCACTTGGATGTGATTTGGTAACCTCTATCACTAGGGACATTTTCAGCTTTTTAATTTTATTTTTTATTTTTGTCTTTTTTAATTTTTTTTTGTAATGTGTGATGGTAAATAAGCTTCCAATAAACTTTACTTACTTGTTTCTTCCCGTGACATGGTTAGTGGGATAGACTGGGGGGTTTCTACCATGTGGGCAGCACAGTGGCCTAGTGGTTAGGACTTCTGCCTCACAGCACTGGGGTCATGAGTTCGATTCCCAACCATGGCCTTATCTGTGTGGAGCTTGTATGTTCTCCCTGTGTTTGCGTGGGTTTCCTCCGGGTACTCCGGTTTCCTCCCACACTCCAAAAACATACTAGTAGGTTAATTGGCTGCTATCAAAATTGACCCTAGTCTCTCCCTTTGTCTGTCTGTCTGTCTGTCTGTCTGTCTGTCTGTGAGTGTGTGTCAATCCTAGGGAATTTAGACTGTAAGCTCCAATGGGGCAGGGACTGATGTGAATGAGTTCTCTGTACAGCGCTGCATAATTAGTGGCGCTATATAAATAAATGATGATGATGAGGCAAGGTAATCAACTTTCTTAAGATGACTGGCTATATATTTATACATATTTAACTATATGTTTATTTATGTATGAGTGCCAGAAATGGCAGGTGTTTTTTTCCTTAATAAATTAATTTTGTTCCCTGTAGTATAAATTGCGGTATCAGGGGGCAGGGAGTCATGTCAGCAAAACAGGCCTCCCGCAAGCAGTTCCTCGTCCATGCATAATCTAGCATACTAGGTGGCAAGTTACACTTAAGGAGACAGTGAGAAAAAAATGCAGGAGTATAGTGTAAGCTGTATTAGTATGACTGTTTTGTTGCATGTGAGATGTTCAGTGGGATGTATATGACATATATGTTCATTATGTAAATAGTCAGTATAAAATAAATTAAAGATAGTTTTATTATGCTTGCTGTGATATCATTGCAAATTTCAGGAGTAAAGCTAGAGCCGCTTCTGGCCATATCCACAGTATAATCTATGTAGAACTGTCACCCTTTAATTTAGCGATTCCTGAGTGAAACAACTGCAGTAAGGAACATGACTTAATGTACCCATGTGCACTGGATACGCACTGCAAATTTCTGTGGTTTTGTACTTGCACTGCTAGTAGGTCTAATCAGGGCACTTCAAGGTACATACCTACTTTTTGGTCTTTGGAGACACCTATGCAAGCTAGAAGTGGTACTAGATCTATGTTGGCAATCTACTATTACCCTGGCACCCACCGTCCAAGGCATGCCAGGAAGAGCCCCAGTGTTGGGGAGACCTGTTTTTTTTTGCCGGGCCTGATTTACCTAGGGAGTTCAGTCCAATGCTGGTTTCATGCTGCGGGTCCCCCTGTTATAGTGTGACCTTATAAACACTTAACACTTCTTATGCATACACCACCAAACACTACCTTATGTGTAGCAGGCGGCTGCCGTCCTGCAGACGCCTGGTGGTAAGCCAGGTAAAGGAAGTAAATCTATAATACGGAGGAGAAGGAAAATACGCCTGATAGTGTAGTTTAGTGTATTTGGCCAATGTAGAAATGGTGCTCAATTCTACGCGCACCAGATTGATGAATAAGTCAGGCACATCTATATATATTAATTCCAGATCCCTGTGATCACTGTGCCTTGTGACTCCAATAGAGGTACCATAGATGAAAGAACAAATAACCGGAGATAGTGTAGTATTTCTTATATAAAGAGTGCAATACCCAGAGTAATAGTACATCTGTGTACCAGAGGATTTTCTGGATCATAGGCTCAGGTAAGAAGTATAACAGCCACACAAGTTCTTCAACGTGTTTCGTCTTATTTATAGACCTCGTCTTTTTTACATTGAAATCATCATTTATTGTTAATTAACAGTTTTTAACATCTTTCATGCATTTGTTTGCATGTATTGCAGTATTTTAACGTGTATTTTAGGCATTCCATGAAAAATTAATTATGTGGCTGGTAAATGTATATTTTATGTTCTATAGAAAACAATGACACCAATTTTGTTAGAAAGCTCATGCGATGAATGCTTAACAGTACCCTAAATTTAACAAACTCGAGAAGAAGCTATATTTTAACATATAGTAAACTTTACAATTCAACAGATATCTCTATTGTAAGCTTCCGGCCTGAGGCCACTAAACAATTATACAGAGTGTAGATAGAGTTTCAGACTGCTTATATCATTCACAAGTTAGGCAAAACATGTGTTTTGTAAAAGTTAGAGAATGGAGCCAGCAGAGCTTTAAACGTGTGGCTGTTTGGAGTCCGCTTATCCCAGCAGTGAGCAGATTATCCTATAGATGCATATAGTCATCTGGTCTCTTCTCTCTGAAATGAAAAATGCAAGCACAGACAGATTCACAGAGGAATGCAGTGCTGCAATATCACACAGCTTTGTGTTTATACATTAACTGATGTGTTGCTCTGCCGTAACGAATACAGTCATTTTTCTGGAACAAACAAGACTGCGTTTCCCCCCCACTATTTATTTTATAATCTTAAATAGCAAGGACTTGTTATGGTGACATGCTGACATTCATTTTCTTGGATTTTGAAAACAAAATGTAGAACTATTATTTTATAGTAAGCATTATAGGGCAAGTTAAACCATAATAATATGTCATTATTATATATTAATGCCTATGCCATTGTTAAATAGTGTGCTGTTTCTTTCCTTTGCTGATGGATCTTTAAATAGCTGCTTAGGAAGATGGGACGTCTGTCACTATTGCATAGGTGGTGCTAATGGGGCAGTGAATGACTTTTAAGGCTTGATTTGCTAAAAATCATATATGGTGGCGGCTTTAAACTGCCGCACATCGCTGTCGGTTTAGTGCCCCAAACCACTACATTTACCGAAAGGGTGGTTTGAGGCTGTAATATTAAACTGTTGTTTGATGGTTTCAAAATACCTAAACCGCCAGAAAAAAGGTTGTTTTTTTTAGACCTTCTTCAGTTTGAGCTTATGAATTATGACTAATGAAAGAGTGTATAATTAATTTATATTTAACTTATGGGGTTACATTTGATATTTCATTATATTAAAGGGGGCAATATTAATTTATAATTATATTAAGGGGGCAATACTCTTTGATTGCTAACAGGGGTAGTAATTATTTATGATGGGGACAAGACTTGGTACATGTTGGGGGCACCATTTATACAGCACACATGTGGCAACAACAGTGTGGTTCTGGGATTTCAATGAGCGATTTCAGGATGACGTTCAGTTTCAGGTGTTATTGCTGTAAATTATAGTACCCAGTATAACAATTTTAATAAGAAATCTATATTAAGTGGAGTTAGGACATAAATGAGGCTCAACTGAGCAGTATTTTAGGAGATAAAATTAAAAATTTAATTTAATGAAGTGGGTGACCCTTTGGTTGTAGACGTGAAAGTGATATTTTTTATATTTTGTATATATGATATTTTTTATGAAGTGAAATGTTTTATATTTTTTTTCCACCATGCGCATTTACGAGGGGAGTTTCAAAAACTAGAAAGTGTGTGTTCATCTACGTATGTTCATAATGAATAAATTAGTGCATTTGCTCAAAATAAAATAGCTGCATATTTTTTTCCGATTCATAAATGAGCTCCAGTGTCAGCCCAGTCTAAACCTCCTGTTTGTGAGACATATTTTTTTATTATTTAATGTATTTTACATATTGCAAAAGCACAAGCCAGCCCATTGTCTTCCCTTTGTAAATGAAAACTTTAGACTACCTCTGGATTAACTCTGGATTAATTTAAACAAGCGTCTAATAAAGCTCTGTGACCCCTTGCAAAGGAAATAAGATAATCTAGTTTGTTCAGGCTTCACCTCTTATATTGGAATATCAGGGTTGCACATGCACCAAATTGATGTTATGTTCAGGCATTGCATCAGGTGGACATTATATGCCTAGCTAGTTAGATTGATGGACTGCCCCATGTAGTAATCAATATTGTATCCTATGTATTTTTGTCTTTTCCTTAAAATTGTTTCTTTTGCATTTTATATTTTGTAGCTAAAATGACATTCAGTTATACAAAAGAGTAGGTCACAGAAAGACATGAATGGTCATAGCTAGTTAATTAACTAACTTTACTGACCATTTTGTACAATTTTTTATACCCTACTGGATCTCTTTCATTGAGTGGAGATTCAGGAAAATATAGAAGACCAAACAATATATTTACCCACAGATTAGAAATGTTAACGGCTTCAATAAATAAATAGAAATAAGCAGAGCAAACACATTGAATGAATGAACTGGCCACTATTCTACTTCATTGTCATAATACAGATCCACGGGCCTCTATGGACTTTTTCAATGTTCAATTCATTTTGAGCTGCAACCTGGGAATTTTGTTCCCGAACTGGCTAAAGGAAGTGTAATGGTCCAGAGACTGAATAGGAGTCCAGTGGCAAGAAGGAAAGTAGGCCACAAGAGGATTATATATAAAGAGTGGTCAACAGTAGCTGGGTTCAGTATACATTAAGGCAATAAGGCAAAGGGTTCAGGCAGAGGCGTAGTTGAGGACAGATTGAGGTCGGTACACAAGTAGTAGATAAAAGGAGGCAGAATACAGGAACAGGAACAGGAGTAGAAACTATATTAATGGTAGGAGCACAATAATTAGGCAAGGAAGACAGGAACTGGTCAGGCTTTTATAGGAAGTCAACGGAAGGAGCATGAACATCCTGGAACTTCAGGAGATCAGTGAAATGGAGCTAGAACACAGAGGAAATGCAAGAAACTGACCAGCAGCCCAAATAGCTTAGTCAGCAGAGCAGCAGTCCACAGAAGCAGAAGCCCTGGGTTCGAATTCTGACAGGGGGTTTCATTTTCTCCCTGTTCAAGTCCTTGTCTGGCCTCCCCTTTATGGAAAATAATTATACTATATTATACAACTGTTCTGCATTTTGTAAAGTTTTTTTACAAACCCAACTGAGATTCCTCTGCATTTGCCATTCTGTTACATCTAGAACAATGAGGCTTAAGTCGCCACCTTCTGGCAAGGTGTCTTTAAATGAGTTGTTATTTTTGGATCTTCCGGCAACTAAAAGTCACTTTCTCAACTAATATGTTTGGAAGCCAAGAATCTTCAATGTCTAGCTGGAGTCTGAGAGGTCATAAAGTTTATTTCTTTCAAATGCCTTCCTGGACTTAGGAGTAGAAGTAAACTTTACTGAATACAGTCAAAAACTTGAAAACTGTACACTTGGAAAACAATTGGCTATTAGTGCAGTTGACTGGATGTCACGAATCGGGGTCTTAGTCCTGTTTACACCACTCGGCGGTGCCATATCACCGTACATCTCCCTCCTGGTTGAATGCAGCATTCTATCCTGGGACAAGCATGACTCCTGTCTGCGGTATTGGAGGCTGCCATCTTGAATAAGACATTTGCTAAACATCCTGCTGAGTCTGAACACCTGATCTCATCCACCAATTGGCTTCCTCTGCAGACTATAAGAGTCTCCTCCTACACTCAGCAAATTTCCAGAGCAACACTTTCTTAGTTCCAGACACCCATAGTTGCTGCTGGTTGCTGCTTCAAACCTATCTGCTGTATAGAGATCTCAACCATCATCCTTCATGTGAATTCAGCTTCACCCTGTTTGCTGTTCTATGGATTTCTACCATTAACTCTCTAAATGAGTTCAGCTTCATTGTGTATACTGTTATATGGACTTTTACCATTAACCCTTTGTGTGAATTCAGCTTCATCTTGTTGCTGTTATATGAACTGCAAACCATTAACTCTTTGTGTGAATTCAGCTTCATCCTGTTGCTGTTATATGAACTGCAAACCATTAACCCTTCGTATGAATTCAGCTTCAATCTGCCTGCTGAAATAAATACTTTGGTTATTTATTCCTCTTGTGAATTCAACTTCATTCTATCAGCTTATGTACAGATTCCAGCTGTTATCTTCTGTGTGGATCCTCCTCTCATCAATCTATTCCTGTCTCTCCTACTGGCTATCTGGGGTAGTAGGTTGTTGTTCTGAGTCATCCACCTTCTGGAGCCATTTCTGTGTCTCGGGGTACTGACTTCCAGTTCCAGGCCTAAACCAGGTTCTGAGTTCTGAGTTGTCCAGGGCAGTTCCAGGCTTAGTCTGTTCAGGAGGTTGCCACCCCTGTATATCCTCTGCCTGAGTTCTGAGTCTTCCCAGTCCCAGTTGTGGTACTATATTTGCCTGAGTCTCTAAGTTCTTGGAGGTACTAAGTCTCTCGTCGTGGGTTCAGGTCCCCCCTGCTCCTTCGTTCAGGTTCCAGTCCATCAGCTCCAGATTCCAGGCATTTATTTCAGTACAGAGTCCAGTCTCCAGCATTCCTCCTCCTAACTTCGAGGATTCGAACTATGGGATTAGAGCAAGCTCTATGAGCAAGGCATTCACCCGGCCTCCCAGTTTCGACTACACTCCTGCCACAGATAGCCCCAGGGATCCCGAGACGGATCCCAAAAACCCTATTGCCGTGACATTGGAGTTTCATCCCCAGTTGGTGTTCTACATAAGATGCAAATTTACTTTTTTTGTTAAGTCTAAGACTTTTAACCCACTACTGCTTTGTCAGCCCTGGCTTCTGAATCCCACTTCTTTCTTGGATTAGAATGCTGGACAAATTGTTTTTGGGGGTCTCTTTGCTTCACCTCCTATTTGGAGAAAGTTGTTCTCATTTTCTTTCTGCATTTATGGAAACCATTCCCATTCTATTCACCCTTTTTTCTCAGGACACTGATGTATAGTGCAATGCTGAGACCCTGCAACCTTATGTTCCCTATGATGGTGCCATCTTGCCTGGACCTTCTTCCACTAAGGGCCTAGTATATCCTTTATCTATTCCTGAAACTGTGTCTGAATATATTAAATAAATCCTTGACATCAGAAAATCCACCTCTCCCACTTATGCAGGCTTCTTTGGAGAGAAGATAGATCACGACATCAGACCCTGCTTAGACCTTAAAAATCACCATCGCAATCCTCTTCCCTCCGTATCTGAGCTTTTTGATCATACACATAAAGTTTCAGTTTTTTTAAAAACTCGACATACATAAAGATTATAATTGTATCCAGACAATGGAGGATGATGCTAGATAACTTGCTTAAGGGCTGATGGAGAGCGTTGAAGACCCCAAGTGTTTCAATTGATTTAAAAATAAATTCACTTATCTTTGAAAACCCCCTCGGTTGGTATGTAAATTACAAACAAGAGCTTTATTATAAAGATGAAAGAAGATTTAAAGCAAGTCAGAGAAACGGTTATTAAAAAGCACCAATCAGGGAAAGTACATAGGACTTAAGAACATTTCAAAGACTTTTAACATCACCCATGAGAAGTCCATCCTCAAAAAAGAGATTATTCCACAACAGTGAACTTGTGAAAAGCAGGCTATCCTCGCAAACTTGGTATCCATGCAAGAAGGGCACTTGTTAGGGAGATCAACAAAAGGCCTATAGCCACTCTGTCAGGCTTAAATCTTTCATGGTAGAGATTGGAGAAACTGTACGTGGCACAACATTAATCTGAGCATTTCACATATGTGCAATTTCCTACCAAGTGGAGGTAGATTAAATGAGATGGAACCTTTTGGCTTCAATGTTAGATGCTATGTTTGGTGCAAGCCTCACTCTGCATATCACCCCAGAAACACTATCACTACTGTGGAGAAAGGTGGCAGGTGCATCATTTCTGCTTCAAGGACTGTAGAAATTTGTGAAAATATATACAAAAATGGAAGGAGTTTGATATAGATGAATCTAGAAAGCAAAACCTGCTGCTTAACGCAACACTTAAAATTGAAGTTCCGGCAGGACAATGACTCACAGCATACAGCAAAAACCACACTGGTAGTGACTCCTGTGCAAAAAAATTATGTCCTGAAGTTGCCTGATCTCAGTCTCATTGAGAATATGTAGAATGATTTAAAAAGTGCTATTCACCAAAGGTCCCCCCGTCCAACTGATAGAACTCATTCAGTATTAACAGAAGGTGAAAATTACAGGGTCCCCAGGGTGCCCAAATAGACTCACACCTTTAATTTAGCCAAATGTGTTTCTACCAAGTACTTAAAAGGGAAAGTTCTAAGAAGGATGTGAAGACTTATGTAATCTATTTTATTTTTATTTGTAGAATTTTAAAAGTTGTTTTCTTTATTTAACAGTACAGACATTTTGTGTTGATCGGTGATAGGAATTTGCAAATAAATCCTTTTTGATTCTACGATTTAAGAAAATGAAATGTGAAAAATGTCAAAGGGAGTAAATTGTTTTATAGTCACTGTATAAGGAAATTTCAGTTTAAATAACACATATAGATTGAACCTTTGTGCATTTCAATGCAGTTGTTTAGCAACAAAATGGAATATTGCATTTTTACATATTTTACATATATTTTAATGGATTGAGATTGCATTAAGGTAAATGGCTGGGCAGTATCACCTTGCAGCTCTATTTTGATTTGACTGCTACTGACTGCTTAGGCACTGAATGCTGTCGGTCTGGGATACATCACTTAATGCATTACATAGCATATGCAGGGTCAGATAAATCTGCTGTAGCTGCATGTGCTATCTCCACACTTCTGCTCCAATATCCTAAACATTAATATTTTACACATAAGAAAAATGGGATAGTGCACACGAGGTGTAAATTATTTAATAGCATTGCTGGTTATTCCTTCCCTTTGCTGTTTTGTAATGATGTATAAAGATCTATTGTTCTGTACATGTCAGTGACTTATGGTAAATCAATGATTTTTATTTTACCTTGTGGTTTCTGTGCCAGGGAACACTGTAAGCTCCTTAATGCAGTACGTTAAAAGACTAATGCACAATGAAAGCTTTTAGTGGATTTCATATAAATGCTATAAATAAATGGTGACATTTCTAGAAAGGGAATATCGAGTTAGATAGAATGACGCACTAAAAAACCCATTCGTAAACTGGTTAAAATTTATTATTTTTGGCAATCTGACTTTATGTAATGAGACTAACAGAAGCAAAGTCTGGGCTGCCCAGTGATTTTGAATCCTTTTGATGAGAAAGGTTTGTCCTTGAAAAATATTTCTGCATAATCCAAGTGTATTATCGTGTCATACTGTAGTGTGTGTTCTATTTATAGATGATGAAGTATGTCTGGGAGCCTGGTGGTTACATAACTTGAGTTCTCTACCAGAAGTACATCCCCTTATAGCAATGCTATGAGAGAGGGTCGCGTATAACTGAACTCAGTTTGACTGATATTGTTTCATATTGGGAAATAAAGTTCCAGGTACATCCATAGCTGAGAGAGATGGTTTGTTCCAACGTTAAGCTTCCTAAACATGGGCTTTTCCTACCGTTCAAAGACAAGGTCACTTTCTAATTTGTACACAGAAAGGTGGACAGGCATGGCCATTTATTAATGTGGTTGGTAGATGACTGCACATTTATAGGTCTGTCTGAAAACTGTCTCCTCTGTTGCATTTGGAACATTCTGAGGCATAGTGATCACAATGATAATGCTCCAGTTTGCAGTATGTGTGCCAGTATTACTACACATATTTTGTTCTCTGGTAAACATTAAAATCTTCACTGACCCAGTAGGGGCATTGTTCCTCTTGTGTCTATGGCTAACTTGTCATGTTCACTGGATGGCACTTACACTCATGTTAATAGAAGTGAATCAACAAAAAATTAAAATCGTCAGGCTGTACAGAATGACTTCTATCTTATCTGAATTTTACTGGTCTAAGTCCAGAGCCCTCCTAAACATAGCCGTATTGCATGTTATTATTTTCATCTTAACTCCAAACTAATACAACCTCAAAGGAGACCTATGACCAGGTCATATGATTTTATTTTTTGCTTTATTACACATTGCCTTTTTTTTACTGTATCGTTGGCAAAACATGGATTCTCCCATTACACTGTTTGCCCAGGAGAAAGAGCTTTAATCAAGTGTTCTGTTTGTGCTCTCTGCTCTCTCCAGGGCTGTCTCCCACCAGAATGTACAACAGTAGAGCTGGGGTGTACAGAGGAAGCTGGCCCGGGGAGCTAGCTCTCTACTCTGACAGTGTGACTCACCACAGCTCTACAACAGTAGAGCTGGGGTGTACAGAGGAAGCTGGCTGCGGTGCTAGTTCTCTACTCTGACAGTGTGACTCACCACAGCTCTACTACAGTAGAGCTGGGGTGTACAGAGGAAGCTGCCCGAGGAGCTAGCTCTCTACTCACCTTCTGTGTCGAGCTCGCAGACTGTACTGTGCTTGACCTTGGTCTTTGGTCTGGCTGCCTCTACCCATAACAGCTGTACAACTGTGCATAGAAGGTAAACCACACGCTCAGATCTCTCCCAGGCAAACAGGTTTTGTCTTAACCAAAGCCCTATCCCTAAATCTTAGCCTGTAAATTCTAAAAATATAATTGCAAACATAAAAATATGGTCATCTATGAGATATTTGCACTGGTAATCAGTGCCTAAAATTATTATTTCATAGAACCTTTGGAGGAGCAACATTTTCCAAACTGTTCCATGAAAAAAGTCCCTCATTCAATTTTGTAGTGGAACAGACTGTTCTCAGAGGTGATACAATCTTGGAGTTCTGCTTTAGTTTCACCATTGCGCACTGTTCTTGTAAACTCACATTTTCCTGAAATTTTAGTCTATGAATAGAGCAGGGACGACAATGTGCAATTCACTCAGCTGTGTGGCGGGGGTAGAGCTAAGAGTCCCTATGGCCATATTTCACCAGCAAAACACATGGAATTGTGCAAATATTTTGTAGAACAGTTTTGTATATTTCACTTATCTCTGATAAGGAATATGATACATGAAACGACAGGACAAACAGACAGACAGACAGGACACATAGATGGGGACAAACAGACAGAGAGACAGACAGGACACATAGATGGGGACAAACAGACAAAGAGACAGACAGGACACATAGATGGGGATAAACAGACAGAGAGACCGACAGGACACATAGATGGGGACAAACTGAGAAAGAGACAGACAGGACACATAGATGGGGACAAACAGAGAGAGAGAGAGAGAGACAAACAGGCACATAGATGGGGACAACCAGACAGACAGGACACATAGATGGGGATAAACAGACAGACAGGACACATAGATGGGGACAAACAGACAGAGAGACAGACAGGACACATAGATTATGACAAACTGAGAAAGAGACAGACAGGACACATAGATGGGGACAAACAGACAGAGAGACAGACAGAACACATAGATGGGGACAAACAGAGAGAGAAAGACAGACAGGACACATAGATGGGGACAAACAGAGAGAGAAAGACAGACAGGACACATAGATGGGGACAAACAGAGAGAGAAAGACAGATAGGACACATAGATGGGGACAAACAGAGAGAGACAGACAGGACAAATAGATGGGGACAAACTGAGAAAGAGACAGACAGGACACATAGATGGGGACAAACTGAGAAAGAGACAGACAGGACACATAGATGGGGATAAACAGACAGACAGACAGGACACATAGATGGGGACAAACAGACAGAGAGACAGACAGGACACATAGATTATGACAAACTGAGAAAGAGACAGACAGGACACATAGATGGGGACAAACAGACAGAGAGACAGACAGAACACATAGATGGGGACAAACAGAGAGAGAAAGACAGACAGGACACATAGATGGGGGCAAACAGAGAGAGAAAGACAGACAGGACACATAGATGGGGACAAACAGAGAGAGAAAGACAGATAGGACACATAGATGGGGATAAACAGAGAGAGAGACAGACAGGACAAATAGATGGGGACAAACTGAGAAAGAGACAGACAGGACACATAGATGGGGACAAACAGACAGAGAGACAGACAGGGAAAAACAGACTGACTGGGTGCATCGGGAGAAAGCTACAAATAAACTTGCACACGGTACAGTGCATAGATACACCATATGTAAACAAAGAGATTCAGGCAGAGAGGCAGTCAGAAAAACTGACAGACAGACGTACACAGTTACTCATTACTGGAGCTGATCTCCTGCACTGGAAGCCTGATTATGGACTTGGGCACTCAAGGTCTTATTTTAAATCCATATCTCCTTTCCACTTCTGGTATTGATAAATGAATGTAGAAGACTGGATGCTCACAAGTCCCTGTTCCATCATCTGTTTTTATCTCTCTTCTGTTCTCCTATCTTAAACATTCGCCAGTACCAGAGAAGGGGTGTGAGCGAGGGCTGTAAGAGGAACCTCCGTGCATGGAAAAAGCACCCGGGCTCTGGCTTGGTGGAAGGACACCTTAGTATAAAATCTTTTACTAGCTGGTAGTAGACCTTTAAATAACACTTATGTGCACTGAGCCCTCCACCTGCAGACCTGACTCCTCCAGTGGCGCATCCCACACGTTTTTTGTACTGACTCCTTCAGTGTCAGACGCAGCTGGGTAATCTCTTTCTCACTGACTGTACAAGGGCACACAACTCCTCTACCTCTGGTGACCAAAGTAGATTTATGGGCTACTATGTTGTGCTAACTAAGTATTTGTATATGTCACATTATTAAAGGATGTTTGTGTTTTACATAGCCATGTATTTATGCTTTATATGGTACACTTTGCCTATTATTGGCATTGTGAATTTTGAGGTTTTTTTGAGTAAACTGTTAAGGTATATAATAAACTATAACATTACATGATGATTTTTATTCTAATTTTCAGGCCTGATCATTGTCCCAAGTGCCGGTGTGGGTATTGTGTTAGGTGGTTACATCATCAAGAAACTGAAACTAAGTGCCAGGGAATCGGCAAAGCTGGCAATGATCTGTTGCGGAGTGTCCTTGCTTTGCTTCTCCACCCTTTTCATTGTGGGATGTGAAAGTATTAATCTTGGGGGTATTAATATACCTTACACTACTGGGTAGGTATACACCAATAATAGGATACTGAGCTACAAACCCTGAGTCAAGTAATCCTGTCTGTTTAATGAAAGTTTCCCCTACATTATGCTGTTTGTTTGTAGTCAGGGATCAAGCTGAACATTTGGTTGTTAAAGCAACTATATTATATCCTCCTAATCCATAATGCAAAACAACATAATCATCATTTATTTGTACAGTCAGAAAAGACACATCATCACATATAAATAAAAACAATTACTTACGAGGTGGGTGAAGGAGGTACAGAGATTAGAGGGTTAAAAGGTCAATATAGTAGAGAGGGAGATAATAATCCATTTTATGGTATTGGTAACATAAATATTGCCACTAAATACATAATTAGATCTATCGCCAAGGAACGTACCGCTAATACAGGTAATTACAGATATTTTTTTATTTTGCCCCCAAACCTTGCAATAATGACAATAACTGAATAAAGGTGAGTATACATCTGTGTTGTGTCCTCCATTCAAGCCCCACTGCTTTCACTCAGTCAAACACAAGGTTTCTGAAGCTATAACAGAGGTTGACAAAGAGGTCAAAGAATCTTAATGAAAATGCCAAATCGGTGCACCTTTTTATAGTAGGAATTGATGGACACAAACAATTAGGACTTGCTGCGTAGATGATCGGTCATCTGTTGTAAGAAAGAGAGCGTTCATTTTCAAGACGGATCTGTGTCGCCTTTGTCAACCTTCGTTACAGCTTTGGACTCTGGGTTTTCAGCTAAACATACAGGATGAAGACACTGGAGCTTGGACAAAAGACACAGTTTAAATGCACAACCTGCACTCTACTTTTGTAAATATTTATTTTATGAATATAGAACAAAGGAGTTAATAGGCCAAGTATGATCAATGTCATGCTATTATAGGGTATTTTGGGAGGTAGGCTGGGGCTCAGGTTTCCACCTTTAAATTTAGTGATAAAAGTAGGAAATTATGAAGAGATTATGTTAGTATGAAGGACTTGCTGTTAATTCAATGAACTTGTATAGATACTATTGATGTTTATTGAAAAATAATTTGGACCTGAGTCATTAAGGAGAGCAAAGCATTAAAAATTAGTAACTTTGCACCTGGGCAAACCCATGTTGCATTGAAGGGTGAGGTGAATTTAAAATGTGGGGACAGATTTATATTTGGGGTAAGGCATATCCTAGATCAACTTTAAATTTCAGTGTAAAAATAAAGCTATCAAGTATTTGTGTGCTAGGTGAAAAAACAGCTGGAAATTAAATTAGGTGCAAAATAATAAACTAATTTGCTCCCCTTGCATTGTATCATGTTTTGTCCCTGAGAACATTTACTCTTTTTTTGTCTTACTCTTCTTAATGACTCAGGCCCTTTGATTTTAAAACATTCCGCATATATTAAAATACATGGGTGAGTCATTGCTGTGTGTTTAAATAATGAATATTTAAATTTAACAATGTTACATAGGGAATATTAAATAATGATGGACAGGTATAGAAAACATAACTGGAATGGGGCCATAGGTTGAGCACCTCCAAAGAGCCTATGTTAGTTTTACTCTGCCCCTTCATGTTACACGTACATTCACATGAAATATCACCCCATGAGAGACTTACAAGACAAAGGCATTATTGATCGGCAGGTACTATGATTGTAGATGCATTGACCAAGCCACGACTGAGAGAACATCATGAAGAACTCATGAAGAAGATGAATTTTGTGGAGTAATCCGCATACTGTTGAGAGGAGGAGTTAGATATACAACATGCAGAGATTGTTCCTTAGCGTCTGAAGTGTTATTAGATAAATGATGTATACTAGGGCAGCACGGTGGCATAGTGGTTAGCACTTCTACCTCACAGCTCTGGAGTCATGAGTTCAATTCCCGGCGATGGTCTTATCTGTGTGGAGTTTGTATGTCCTCCCCGTGTTTGTGTGGGTTGCCTGCAGGTGCTTCAGTTTTCTTCCACACTCCAAAAACATACTACTAGGTTAATTGGCTCCTATCAAACTATCCCTAGTCTGTCTGTATGTTAGGGAATTTAGAGTGTAAGCTCCATTGAGGAAGGGACTAAATGAGGCAGGGACTTGGTAAATGGTTCTCTGTGCAGCGCTGTGGAATTAGTGGCGCTATATAAATAAATGATAATGATTACACAAACACATAGAGACAGCACTCAAAAAGCCATTGGTAAAAGAAAATTACACATATATGGCAGAGAAAAGCACTACAATCCATCTGCAGAATTTACAATAATTTATTCATATAAACTATAAATTAATCAACATATATAATAAAACACATTAAGACAAATCCTTAAAAACTGTAAGTGGTGTTATATATAGAAAGCGATGAAAAGATTTAATATCCCAGGTTGTATCTTTATCTGACTCGTTGCGCTGAATTATCAGTGCAACCTAATCAGTCCTCAAGAAACAATTCAGTATTGACCAGAGTGAAGATCAGTTTCAAACAGTCTCAATCTACTTTGTATTATTTTTATGTTATAGTTAAATGATGTACGGCTTGAGCATGACCTGAGGCCTATGGGAGCTTAATTTGCCACCCAGTAATATATAACAGCTCAGACACAGCTCATTTACTGTGTAGTGCCATGCATCACTGCTTGTTGTTTCTTCATGCTGATTTAATTGCAGATATTTACTTATTGTGGACGACTCTATTTATTTTACTGGTGTAACTGACCTTTCCCTTAATCTGAAAATAAGTTGCATTTGTTAGTTGTGTATGTGCAAATCAGAAGTAGGCAGCCTATGACTCTCCAGCTGGTCGTCCCACGCAACACCCAGAGACACAGGTTGTCTAAGCTTGCTGTAAATACATACATGTACTGTTCTTTTTTCTGTCCCTGTTGTTGAATGTGTATTCTTTCCCCCTTTCTCCCTAGTCCCACACTAACGATGGCACACAGGAATCTAACAGGTGGCTGTAATGTGAATTGTGGTTGTAAAATTCATGAATACGAGCCAGTGTGTGGATCAGATGGAATTACATACTTCAATCCTTGTCTCGCTGGATGCATCAATGTGGGAAATCAAAGCATTGCAGTAAGTACAGAATGTGCTTCTTTCTGGCTGTAAGTGAAATTATTTTCTACAGACACTTCTTAGTTAAGTGTACATTTTATCTCAGCGTAATATACAATGCGACATTTTACGTTTGTGCAATCTCCAGAGATAAATCTTTCACCATTAATGGATGAAAAACTATTCCCCAAAATTGTAGCAAAGTTATTCAGAAATTCATTGTGGTCATGTTGAAATCTTTTACTTTAAATGTAGCGTTACTCCATAGTAATAAAAGCTGAGTTTACATCAGAACCGTTTACAATTTCGGGCAGGTTCACCTAAGTGCTGTAAAGCGCAGGGACAGGTGTCCAAAACACTTAATAGTAATGTTTTCCAGATCTTGTGCCAAAGATTGTTGTAAGTGATCATTGTAAGCTATGAGATGTACAGGTAGTGTCATACAGACGATTCGATCGCTAGAAAAAAAAAACTAACGTTCATTCAATTGTTAGCGTTAATGGGAAAAAACGAGCGCTCAAAAAATCTTAGCGTTAATACGGTAATTTACCGTATAAACTGTAATATTTTTTTGAGCGCTCGTTTTTTTCCCGTTAACGCTAACAATTGAATACCCCCATATATAATGCTCAAATTGATCTGTGCTGACACATTGAAGTGAATAGGGAATGCTCAGTCTTGGTCACACGGTAGTGCTTGCAATAAGAAAACACTGCATTCGCTCCAGTCTGTCTGCACTGGGCGATTTCAGCGCTATGAATACTATTGCATTTTATCTGGAAAGCGCCTGTGTGATCCTACCCTAAATCTGCTGCACTTTTCCAACTGCGATATAAATACTATAAAAACGTACAATATTGCTGGTACTGTCACTGTAAAGTAGTTTACAAGGTAAATGGCTCTGGAGTAGCCCCAGTGTCTGCTGATATTAACAGTCAGCAATGTGGATGACGCTGCCGATGAACTACTCACAGTTGCACAGATTTATCAGGTGTGCTTTGGAGGTGACTCATTCCGAACCACTAACATATAGTAAGCTTGACATTTGCTTTAATTATCTATATTGCACCATGTCAATCATAGCGATTTGCCAACTTACTGATGATTCTGCATATTTCTTCCTTTGCAGAAAGCTTTATCACCTCTGCTAGCTTGCTTGGAATTATCAAGTATTACATTTAAATTTAAATTGTATTTAGCATTGGTTTAATACATGTATCTCCAAAAACACATTTGGAGACATTTCTAAAAATGGTGCATAGGGAGAAGGTGCAATCACATAGTGAACAATCACATGTGCACTTTCTAAACAGCACTAAATACAGTTTTTGAGAAGTTTCAAAAACGGAGAATCTAATTGGTCGCTTTAGGTTACAGAACTTTTTTAATCAGACCAGTCTCAATATAAGTAACTCTTCAGTAAAATGAATCTTTACAATTAAAAATGTAGCCCTTGCCACCATTATTTAAGTGTGCATATAACGTAGTAGGAAAGCAGCCTTTGCTCTATGGTTGCATGCCACATGCAAGGTAGGTCTATGATTGCAGCTCAGTTTCTCATATGATAACTTTATTTGTAGTATGCTTTCTAAAGCCCAATAATTCTATCTTCTTTCCTGCCATGACAGTCAGTCATAATGGCTGTCCATAATACCTATCCAAAGACTGCAGAACTCAGTGTGTAGCTACTAGCTTTTAACAGGAACTATAAGCATCTTGAAAGCCGTCCAGGGACAAGAGGCTGCTCAGACACGCTCTCAGTTTCTGGATGGGAAGGTGATCTCAGCTTGCAGGATGCGAATCCATGGCATGTTGGCATTCCAGCCTTTCATAGACAAGCCAATGCAACACGAGAACCCTGCATGCTGCCACGTTATTGTGTCGTCCTATTTCTGAAGGTCACTGTGGAGTCTCATGAGAACTGTTCTTGTTGCTCAACTTGATGTTTTTTTTTTCATGTTTGTGATGATTAAATGATACTTTCTGTCATATCATAATATGTCAGTTGTGCTTATCTAACCATTGTGTACCTTAGCCTGCATGCACCTGATTTACCACCGGTAGGAGATATGTTTTTAAATTGGTTAATTTGTTATCCTAAAATCTTCTCTACAGTTTACTTTAAAGTAATTCAATTCAGTTGGCCCAGCTTTAATCTTGGACTTTGGAATGGAGATCTTGTTTCCAATTAGTTACTGGCATTTATTTATATAGACGGAACTTCTTGGGGCCATAGGCTGCGTGACCAATTGAAACCAGAGATCTAGTAATCTCTTATCACCTTGTCTAACAGTAGACACACCGACTACAAGTTGGGATGATTATTTCTAATGGGAATGTGTGAAGGACACGTTTAGGATTGTTGTAGAATATATGGCTTGTTTTTTTTTTTAGTTACGTTATTGTAATTTGATCCCGACTGTTACACTATTACAGGCTAGAACCCAAATGAAATGAATGGGCCATTGAAATGAATACAAACATAAATTTATGTGCTCAAGTAATTCCAAGCTACTGGTTCTAGACATAGTTATTAGTTAGTAGCTTATCAGAGTTGTTGTCTTGTGTGTCGGAAATGATCTAATCCTTCAAATATAACCCCTGGCGTTTGTTTTTGTTGTAGGTGAAAAATTATACTGAATGTGCCTGTGTCCAAAGTCGACAGGTTATTTCTCCACCCACAGTCGGTCAACGCAGCCAACTCCGAGTGGTCATTGTTAAGACTTATCTGCATGAAAATGGCTATGCTGTATCGGGGAAGTGTGATCGAACCTGCAATACACTCATTCCGTTCCTGATATTTCTTTTCATTGTTACCCTCATCACGGCTTGCGCACAACCCTCAGCGATCATAGTGACTCTCAGGTGAGGACATTCAGGTTTATACATGTACATAATAGACATCCTGACTCATCATCACCATTCATTTATATAGCGCCACTAATTCCGCAGCGGTGCACAGAGAACTTACTCACATCAGTCCCTGCCCCATTGGGGCTTACGGTCTAAATTTCCTAACACATACACAGACACATAGACTAGGGTCAATTTTTATAGCAGCCAATTAATCTACCGGTAAGTTTTTGGAGTGTGGGAGGAAACCCACGCAAACACGGGGAGAACATACAAACTCCAGACAGATAAGGCCATGGTCGGGAATTGAACTCATGACCCCAGTGCTGTAAGGCAAAAGTGCTAACCACTTAGCCACTGTGCTGCCCAGGGTACGTTCTAGGACCAGTGGGTTGTAATAGCATAATATTCAGATTCTATATAAATATTTAGATAAACTAGTGTCAGTGGGTATTACATACACACATGACAAGAATACAAATAATATCCTTTACAATATATTCTTGTATTTGATTATTTGTGATGTAATCGCTTATATTTGGAGAGCCATTTAATCTTTTCCTCTCTTATTCAATATAATTTATATATTTTGCCACTCCTTCATGGCTTCATTTTATATGTAATTGCAGCAATTGCATTACAAACCCTAAACTAACACTGGTACAATCTAAAGTAAAAAGGTAATGTGACCTATCAGGAGAGTGAAGTGAGAGTGAGATTCACAGGGTTAATGAAAATGACAGATCAGGTGCGAGGAGATCTTTCCTCAATATTAGGAACCTATACCCACAGAGGGGCTCATGCTGAGTTGAAAGCAATTAGGTTTTTTGGTGTATAATACTCTGACCTCGATGTCTCCCTATTTCAGAGGGAATCAGTCCAAGCTAGCTAGCCCTAGTGCTGGTTATGGATTTGGCTGATAGCCATGCTCTTTTATTTATTTATTGTTTTATTTATTAGTTTAGTAATGGAGCTTCTCCCATTTATTTCAATGAGGTTTCTACACTCTGGAAACCCAAATGAAATGAATGGGCCATTGAAATGAATAGGAAAAACTCTGTTGCGCTTGTGTCTGGAAGCATTCGTAAACTACGCACTTAACCTCAATGCCGGTTTAAAATAATTGTGTAAAACATACACTATCTATATTTATATTTTTATTTTGTTTATGAATTACATTGAGATTCAAATACTTCCTAAAGCCATGGTGGGCATATGAGCCTTCACCTGCTGTCACCAATCTTATTTTCTGCTTAATACGCAGAGAATGAGACAGAACGGGGGCAGCAGACTCCTGTGTCTGGTGACCTCCTCCTCACACAGTTCAGGGCGTACATGGCATGTCTGGAGGAGGAGGGGTGCAGTCTCTAGCTATGACAAGTTGCCCATTACTGTCTTAAAGTGTGTCAAGCAGATTCAAGAAATAATTACTATCATGTGATCAAAATTTTCACGCCAAAAACTGAATAAGAGGTTTCGTGGTTTTCCGATACTAATATAGGCGCCATTGTGCTGTTGTGAAATATAATCGAATGTAGCATAAATGTATCGCTTGAATTATCATGAGCGGAAACGGATTAAACTAAAAAACTTGGTAAACTTGTGATAGCATGTTGGTTCTTTAATTATGGTAAGTAAAGAGTTGTGTATTATAATGTACCAATACAAAATACTCAGTATAGCTGTGTCTGACACTTGCGAAGGTTCAAACATCTAATCACAGAGTAAAATTTTATTTTGTGATGTCAAAAGCCTACTTTTGCACAAATACCCAGTATTACATGGGGTTATATGAATTTTCCGGACAAGGCATTGGCAACGGCGGGGGTACAAAAGTTCTCACCATGCGATGGGAGGAGTTGGATGGATTGGTGGTATCTCCTATGGCGTACAAATTGGATGCATAAGTTAGGCTGCTTTAATACCCTCATGCAAAAACAAGATCTTATTTTGCGGGACTAAATGAGGTGGATAGGATACATTTACAGTAGTGTTGAGGTTGCACTAAAGGATTTGCATTTTCCACCACCTCGAAAGCGGCAGATATTGGGCACGCACGTGGACTTCTGCACATCTCTAAGCGCGCTTCGCCCACTGTGTTTGGGTTCTAACACAAAAGTGACACATAGTAAAGACATGATATTCCTTCACGGTCATGTTTAATGTGACACATAAATACAGCTAAACCGAGCAGTATATTAATATTTTAAAGGCAGTTTTAAAAGGTTCGACTTTCATGTGATGTTTCACTCTTTTCAACCATGCACAAATCGGCAAAGTTAGGCAGTTCCAAGGTCCAGAAAGTGTGTGTGCACTTTAAAATGTGTTAGTGGGACCGGTCTGTATGCAAAGATAGAGCTGAAAAAGGTCAGTGATTTTCACATGTGCTGCCTACACACAGCACAGACACAAAATGTACATTTAACATCTCAGATAGCATAAATCTGGACAGAATTTAATTTCAGGATTCAAAAATGTTCTTTTTTTCTAATTATTTTATTTTTATTTGTAGCTTACAAAATATTTAGATTTGTAGTTTATTACTTTAAAAGCATTAACTTACAACATTGGGAAATGCCTAGAACCTGACATTTGTAGGTTTAGAGGCACGCACAGAACCCTGCTTCCAGCTACACATAATACACATAGCCCGCATACACATTATTCTGCGTCATTTCTTCTGTCACCCGCGTCCTGAAATGAACTTAACTAAATATCTGAGAAATTTCAGTGTATGTACAGTAACTCCAGCCTAAGGGCCATCTTGCAGTGAACTCTTCACCTTAAATAGCAAAGAAAAACACTGGACACTTAATATAACAAAGTGTGTACTATTGAGCTGAATAACACACAGTACTTGAAATAAATGAAGTGTTTATATTTAAAAGACCGCAAAGCCCAGACATGTACATTTTCATACACATATGAAAGCTAGATACATTGTTCAGTGTTGCCCTGACTTTCCATTACAGCCCTGTATATTCGTTAAAGTGAAAATTTTTAGCTTTTACTGAATGTTTCTTTTATTTGAAGCTTGGTTTGGGTCCTTTTTAATTTAAAGCCTAGTAATAAAAGTGTAAAACAATGAAATAGATTTAAAAAATGAAAAAAAAAAAAACAACTCAAAAGGAAATAAAGGTGTGGGGTTAAGGTAAGAAAAGGAGGCAAGGCAAGGGCGGAAGGGGGCAAGGGGAAATTTTGAACCAAAGACTTGGGTCCTTTTTTAACATTTAGGAAGTAATTGAAATTCATCTATGGACTCCCTAGAAACTCATTTGATACGTTGCTGACAATGGCAACCAGCATCCAGAGGATACCAAGATTTAATAGACAAGTGATCATCAGCAGCAACAACAACATAAATCTGAAAATATTTTTACATAATGAAGCTGTTTAAAAAAAATAAAACAGGACTAAGACCAAAAAAAAAAAGTTGTACCCTCAACCCGCATTGAAACATAACTCTTATCCAGTGTTTCCAGATTTGACAAGCTCATTAACTGTGTGCATATCTATAATATAAATGCCTAGTGGCGTGTGTTAGTCTGTCTGTGTGTGTGTGTGGAAAAAATAAAACCAAGCTGCAGCGCCACCTGCTCGGCGGAGTTATACACTGACCTACTAAATTCTTAGTGTGTGTGGGAAAGAAAATTCAGAAAGGGCTGAAATTTGGTATACTAAGATGTTTTTAATTTGTTAAATTAATTTGTTAATTGTTAAAAGTGTTTATAAAGATTTAAAAAAAAAATATATATATTTCTTGAAGGAGAAGTGACAGTTGGGAGTGGTTGGTGGTTGCCGGGGGTGACAGTGGGGAGTGGTTGCTGGTTGCCAGGGGTGACAGAGTGAGAGGAGCGTTATACTCAGGACCGCTGAGAGAGATCACTGTGTCTGGATAGACATCTGGATAGATGTGGCGATGAAAATGAAGGATGAGGTGATGGAGAAGAATGATGAGGTGGTGACATGTGGACAAAACCACGTTAAAAAAGGGCGCTTACGTCGGGAAGTAACGCTCTTCCCCTGAGGAGGCCTGGGCTATGGCCCAAATGCATGACAAGAACCTTTTTAACACCTTAAGTAGCTTGATTTGACTAGAATTGCATGAGTATCATGCACGGGTTAACTTGTGTGTATGTGTATGTATATATATATATATATATATATATAGATAAATTTGTCAATATTATTTGTAATGCTTTCATAACCAATAGTTATTTTTGAAAAATACATGAACCAACACAGCGCAATGAATACCTCCAAACGCTCCCCACTAACGAAATAAAGGTATTACAGGATACAGCTTCCATCAGGGGGATCATATCTCCCCAAACTAATAATGTAATCAAAAGAAATCACAGTGCAATCCTGATAGCCTTCTGGGTGGACAAAATCCTTTAACCCAGTGACTGTGACTTTAAGAACTATTTCCATCATGTGACATTTAAACTGAACTTATAAGGCCTTGTTTATATTGTTATATTGTTACATGTGTTTTTATGACTGTGTACAAAACACTCAAGACTGAAAGATAATAAGATCTCTAACTCAAGCTTCATAATGTATTTTTGTTGTAATAAATGTCTGTTGTGTTACGTATGTCCAGTATTAGTTCTTTGCTAGTACCATCTGTTTTGATCCCCAGAGTTCGCTGACTTGGATACATATATAGAGGGATATCCGATTTGCACTGAGATTTCTTTTAAATACAAATAATCTTATTAGTGTCTTATTTATTTGATTGGGTTGTTATATTAAGCAGTACAACAACTGGTGCCTTACAGGCAGGTACACACATAGGGCCTTGTGTTCAGTTGGATGTAATTGCCATCTAAAACACAGGTGTAAATTGCCTCTAAACAAAAGACACCTTTTATATGGGTATGTCTAGCTCAGTGTTGGCTAACCTGTGACACTCCAGGTGTTGTGAAACTACAAGTCCCAGCATGCTTTGCCAATATATAGCAGCTTATTGCTGGAAGGGTATGCTGGGACTTGTAGTTTCACAACACCTGGAGTGTCAAAGGTTAGCCAACACTGGTCTAGCTGGACGCATCTCAGCTGGATATGTCACCCACAAGATTCCCGTCCCCTGACAGGTGCGTCTAAGTCTCTGTCTACATAAATCACATTTGCTCTATCAGGCCCATAATGTATTTTGCCAGGCTTACACTCCCCCTCCTTCACACTTAGTTTTCGTATGGCAGCAAGCATAACTAGTGCTTTGTACGCAGATGGTATTATGTGCAACATGAAGCAATTTGCTTCCAACCCTACATGACCCCTGTATTGCATACTTGCCTACTCCCGGAAACTGTCCGGGAGAGGAGGCGTGACTTGAGGGCGGGAGGGGGCGGGACGAGGCCAATCACGGCACTTTGGCCCCGCCCCCGCGAAACCCTAATTTACGTCGCGGGGTGGGGCCAAAATGACACGATTGGCCTCGCCCCCTCCCGCCCTCCAAAATGGCGTGATTCACCGAGAATCGCCTCAAATGACGTGATTCTCTGTGAATTCCAGGATGCGGGAGAAATACCAGCTCTCGCGGGAGCCTGGGAGACTGACCCGAATTTCGGGAGTCTCCCGGACTTTCCGGGAGAGTTGGCAAGTATGCTGTATTGTGGCTGTGGTTCTGTAGATAAAGCAGATGCAATCCTCCAAACACTCTTTGGTGCAGCCAGCTTCCTGGAAAGTGCCATAGTCTCTGATGATAATATCATTGGTTTAATACAATTTATTATGTGAACACATAGTTCCAGTCCTGCTCTCTTCATGGAAATACTTGGGCAGCACTGAGCTATATGACACTTTACCAAGCTGACAATAGCACACACTGTTATTGTGTTTCTCTCTAACACTTCTAAACAAAACCCTTTCATTCTGGATGCAGATACTGAACTAATACCTAGCATGGTTTATTATTATGGTTATTTATTTAGTTGTACATGATGTGCCAGAGTGGAAACTTAATTGTGCGTACAGAGTGCATCACAAGGGTCAAAATAAAGAGGAATTATAAAGTAACCACTATGCCATGTAAATTGCTTGTCTGTATGACATTTTGCTTTTACACTGTTTTCCAGGTCAGTGGAAGAAGGAGAGAGGCCTTTTGCATTAGGAATGCAGTTTGTTTTGTTGAGAACTCTTGGTAAGTAGTAAAGACACTGTTAAATCTTTTTATATTGATATATCTAATCCGAAACAGCCAAGACAGTAGACAACATGACTTCTGCGGCAGAACAAGTTGTTCCGCAGAGGTACGAAGTTCTGGTGATACGATCTTCGAATTCCCCGTTTGCTTCACAATCCACTGCATATATCCGATTTGTGATATTTATAGCATATGAATTAAGCTGGGACAATAATCATTTCATTCTGCTCTGTGATGTGGTTGGGGTCGGACTGAGGAGACTTAAGTCCAAGTTCCGATTGAGAAGCTTGTTAAATTTGGCGTTTGAAAATGGAACGATTCAAATATTTCACAGAAGAGTTTTGAAAATGTTGCTCATCTGTGTCAAACATTATATCCTTGTGTCTAGGCTTAAGTTTACTTCCTGTCTCCCCTGCTGATCCCATCACACAAACAAGCACAGATTATGTTTCCTTTGTTTTGAGTCATTAGCAAGTTATCACTATAGTTTATACCCCTCCGCGCTCTGCCCCTCGCTGTGCCCCCTCTGTATCCTGTCGTGGACAGGAAGAAGAAATAAAAGCAAATATAACTACTTACCAATCCGGCGGCGCCCGGGACCCAGCATCCTCCTCCTTCCTCGCTTCTCACTGAATGCCGGGAGTGACGTCACTCCCGGCATTCAGTGAGAAGCGAGGAAAAGAGGAGGATGCTGGGTCCCGGGCGCCGCCGAATTGGTAAGTAGTTTTTTTTGTTTTATTTATTTTTCCTTCCTCTTCTTCTTCCTGTCCACGGCACCCCTGTGACAGCGCCGCGGCACCCCTGGGAGCCGCGGCGCACATTTTGGGAACCTAGGGGCTAGACAGTATAGCAACATAAGTCCAGCTCCCCTATCCTCCAGCACATTATCTTAAGTGTACAGTCCAGATGCAGGTAAATGTAACTTTACAAATACTATTACCCGCATACCCACACCAGATTCTCCTGAGTTCAGTAGTTCCACAAGTTTCGCACAGCATGTAAATGTACAGTCTGTTCCCCAGTGGTCACTCCTCTCAGCCACTCTCTATCCCTGTTGCTAGCACTGCCCAGCTCCACAGCTCTCCGTTCCCACTCCCCCCTCTTACCGAGCTTCTCCTTTTGCTGCCAAACTCTCCCCCTTTATCAGAGCGCACAGGTGGTACTTTAATAATAAATAAACACATGTATGACAATTTGTTACTCACACATATACTCTCTAGTTTATACATGTTCTTACCTAGGCCTTTTCTTCGGCCATAGGGCTTTCACCTCTTGATAAATAGCCCCAAAGAGAACCATTTAATAGAAAGTGTTGTGGCCATGGGCGTAACTGCTAAGGGAGCAACTGCTTCAGGGCCCGGCAGCTGAAGAGACCTGTGTAGCTGTCACTCAGGCTATTCTGGCCCTGCTCTCCACTTGGTCATCTCCTCTCAGCTCTACACTGCATAGTGCAATGTCCGCAGTCAATAAGGCGCTTAATGAGCTTCCTGTTGACCTCTGACACCTCAAGGCATTTGAAGCTTCAGAATGCCATTCACTAAAGCTGGCAATCTAAGGCGGCAGAGGTGGAGGGAGCTCTGAGCAGGAAGTGCAGTGTGGAGTACAGTGGAGCGGCAGACGGCAAAAGGCCATGGTGCCCCTTCTTAAAAAATGTTGCTATGAGGGCAAAAAATTTCTAGTTAAGCCCCTGCTTGTGGTCATTCCAAACCCAGAAGTTTTTAATCCTTTTTTGTCCTAAGTGAAAATGATGTGAATCCGTTATGTGACAGATGTGTACTGCTGATTATTATTGTGAAAGCATAATAATTAGAAAATGACGTAATTGCACATAATCGTCAATAATTAGCTTATGAGTTTGTTGTACATAATAGGTTTGCAAATTGAGAATCCTACCTACCCTACATGGCATGATGACCAATCCTTTGGGTGCTGACCCATATGTTAAGGATCCCCAGTCCTAACATTATCAATATATGAAAGTAAAAGGAATAAAGTTCTCTGCATATGTCTTAATGAAAAAGAACTTACAAATTGCTATATGTATTCCCTTTAACATTCTGTAATTACTTTGGCAACCTACAAATTATTTATTGTGTGAAAAGTTGTAGATTTGTAAATGAGCCAATGTGTCTTTGTTTTTGCAGCTTACATTCCTACACCAATCTACTTTGGGGCTGTTATTGATACAACTTGCATGCTTTGGCAACAGGACTGTGGAGTACAAGGGTCTTGCTGGGAATACAACGTGACATCATTTCGTTTCGTTTATTTTGGACTGGCAGCTGGTCTGAAATTCTTAGGATTCATTTTTATATTTTTGGCTTGGTATTCCTTAAAACACAAAGAAGATCAGTTGCAGAAGAGGCGGTGGCAGGCATCCCCAATAAGCACAGTCAGTGAGAGGATCGGCAACACTAGAGCCGAGCCAAATTATGCACGAACCAGATCCTGCCCAGCCTTTGGCGCCAGGGAAGAGCCAAATGAAGAGAGTAAAATGGATAAAAGAATCCAACACTTAGCACAAACCTACCCGGGGCCTTTCCTGGAAGCAATACATTCATCCTTTGAGAATCCTCAAGAAGAGGAGACCCCAGCTGACACGTAGATTAGAGAATCAAAGTAATTTTGTTGGCTGAGTTCAATTTGGCGCCTTTTTCAACATGTGCCTTTTTTGAACTACGTACATATGGAAAAAATGACAACATGTTTTAATCAGTAGCTACAGGGTTATTGAGGGCTGGTTACCTCAAAATGATTATACCCTCCTTCCGATAAGTGAAGTTTTTTAATTGTTAGTGATGTATCTGTGCTCCAAACCCATGTGCAACATTGAATGGTTTCTTAAAGGAACGTTGAAGCAAAAAAAATAAGAAAACATAATAAACAGAACACTTGGAAGTGTTCATTGACCTTGCCCCGTAAGTCAGGGCTTTAACTTTAGGGCGTTAAGTGGTCCTGGCTGTCCTTTGCCTGTTCCTCCATATAGCTCAACATTGAGTCTGGATACCTGCCCAAGGATAGTGGCTTGAGTTGATAGTGAATGTTTACAGGGAGGAAATAGTAGTTTGGTGTAAGAAACGCCCTAATGGTCTCCATGGTAACAACCGTAGTAGTTGGTTAGTGGAGAATAAATTTCCTCCCTGTAAGATCTCGCCGCCAACCAAAGTCACTTGTGATATCCTTGGGCACAATATGGAGCTCTACAGAGGACCAGGAAGCAGGCAATGCAGAGGATACAACTCACAAAGAGCTCACATTGACAAGGAAAGGTCAGTGAGCATTTCTAAGTGTGAGGTTTCAAATATGTTATTTTCTATTTATTGGCTTTATTCTTCCTTTAAGTTCAGGGAGCATTCCGTTAATTGTAATAATGTAGTAGTCCATCTAATTCAGAGACTGACAATCTGCATCTTTCCTATTGTTCTGGAGCTCCATGTCCCAGTATGGCCACCGGTTGGCATAGTATGCTGGGTCTTGCAGTTCAGCAATATATAAAGAGCCACAGGTTGCTTAAACCTGATGTAACTGAACGTGCGCTTTTTATTTGAGATGAACTATGCGTAATTAGAGGATACAGTATACAACATAAACTTTACTGTGAGGTATGTGTTAAAGCACAACTATATTAGCCTAAACTATGCAACTGCATTGTGGAAATTTGTATTGGAAGCATGGTAGAAAACTTAGCAAAGCAAGAGAATTCATAATTATGCAAGCCATTCTAAATCTACCTATCGGACAAGGTTATGTAAAACAGCAAATGTTTTCTCTAGGGGCATTGATACATTAACCATATAGACAAGTATTTAATGTGTAGGTAACAAATAATCATCTAAAATCTATACAGTATAGGAAACAAGTTTATATAAAGGAAAAAAACTATTATGACAGTTTTTCTGGTGCTTAGAAATAACTTTTGTTTTAGTTTGATTGGTTTTATGTTCATTCATATAGGGGCAAGTTTGTTTCCTGCATTCACCAGTAGAAATTGATAGTGTTGTTTTGTATTATACCTAAAATTACATCTCACTTGCAGTTCCGCCGTTAATAATCTAATCATATAAAAGTCATGCTGTCCTCTGTTTCATATACAATTTGTACCAGAGGAAAGCAATCTGACCATGGACAGAAATTCTTAGCTTCTCCTAACTAAAACCCCTCAACCAATGTAAAAACAATTACAACACGGATAAACCTCTAAAATCTAAAAAATATGTTTTATGTTAAAATTTCTTATACATTGGGGCTAATTTAATTAATGTAG
The DNA here is from genome assembly GCF_038048845.1 of Mixophyes fleayi. NCBI lineage: Eukaryota > Metazoa > Chordata > Amphibia > Anura > Limnodynastidae > Mixophyes > Mixophyes fleayi. The sequence goes on along the minus strand of NC_134406.1, from coordinate 232,395,842 downwards.
TACACACATAGCAACCAATCAGTTATTAGACTGGTTATACTAGAGAGCGGGAAGCTGATATCTGATTGGTTGGGTTGAGTTAAAGCACATTTCTGCTCTTTACAGCATGTATTAAGGGGTAAGCTGTGTTAAGTGTGGTTTGACAGCGTTTGGCCAGGAGATCTTAGAAGAGGAGGGATGTTCAGTGCCATAGAGAGCATCATCTGAATGTGAGCTACTCACGTATAAAAATGAGAACCCTATTCACAGTATATGAGTAGACTAATAATATAAGTGAAGTATAGTCCTTTGGGCCAGGGCCATCTTAACAACATTATGGGCCCCCGGGCAAAGCAGTGCACCAGGGCCCCTAGATATAGATATATAGATGTATACAGATACAGATACAGATATAGATATATAGAGATGGAGATAAATAAGATGTACTTGCTCAGTGACCCTTGAAGGTTTTTTTTGCAGGTTTGTTTCTTTTGCAGGATTATTTATTCTCATTAAGAGCCGTCCCTATGGGGCCCCCTTACCCATGGGGCCCCTGGGCAGCTGCCCATCGTGCCCAATGGAAAAGATGGCCCTGCTTTGGGCTGAGTCCACTATAATCAAATCTCTACTGTACAAGTAACTATTTTATTCCACATTTAAGGCTAAGAAATTAATTTGTACTACCAAAATTTGCTTAGCTAATATATCTGCTTTAAATATGGAATAAAACTATTTAAAATAAAAGTCTTGTTTGGAATTATGCAGCATGTCGTGGAACAAAGTGTGGATGTGACCTTCTAGAGCATATTTCTGCCATAATCACAGAATGTATTTTCTTGATTTCCTTTACTAGGTGACAGAACTGTCCTTCGGTGAGATGTGGCACGAATTTAATTTCATTACTAAAATTATTTGATTTATACATTGATAATGAATTTGTAATTCACATTACGGAACATCAAAGCTACATGTCAAGAAATTAAGGGTATACAAATTTGACTCCTTACTGTTTTTCACTCATGTAAATAACGTGAAGCTGTTGTGCAAGTTATGATGTGAATAATTTGCCTCTTAGTAGATTTAGCCTAAGTTGTTCTTCATTCCCTAGCCCCAAATCATTTCCCTGACCTCTACCTCGTGGTATACACTGTCCTATATTATATTGTTACTCAGAGTCTCAGTTGGCACAAAGCTACACAGTCAGCTGATTGCTCCACTACATTAAGTTGGAAGTGTACAGTAAAGGATATTTTTGTTAGTTACATAGGTGAACAGTGTTTGTGTTTATGTGTATGGATAGCTTTCAATTATAATGAGTCTGATTTACCAAGTCATGAAGATATACACAATTCCTTGGTTTACCCAATAGTCTCATTTCATGTATTTTTGCTTGTGAATGATTTAATAATTTAGGAGAGATCTATGATTATGTTAAATATGTGTATCATCCACAAATCTGCGTAATAACATGTATCTATAACATCTGTCTATCAGGTTAGTCTTTGAGTCATTGACCTGCTGTAGGTAAGCTGCGGCTTGGACTGTGTGAACACGTCATACATTAGTTCCATAGTGCAGGGTTTCCCAAACCCAGTCCTCAGGGCTCCCCAACAGTGCAGGTTTTCTGGATCACATGTGACATAATTAGAACCACCTGTGGATCTGTTACAATGTATCAGTCAGTAATGACTATACCTGTGCTCCAGCAAGGAGATATGGAAAACCTGCACTGTTGGGGAGCCCTGAGGACTGGGTTTGGGAAACCCTGCAATAGTGTGATCTGACACTTCTCTGCACAGGTAATGTGCAGCTCCTTGTGGGGTAAAGGGCCACTTGTGAGGCTCCTGAAACATGTCATTTTGCTTCTCAGTGTGTTTTTTTTGTATTATACTTTAACTACTGCATTTTATCATGTTACTAGTGCGTGTCTGTGTGAGAGTGATCGAGTGCATCTGTCATAGGATGGACAATTATATATATATTTGTAAGAAGTTTGGTTTTATTAATATATGGACAGTGGGTAAAATGTTTCTGTTTGCAGCAATTCAATATATTCTGTACATTATAAGTATTCACTCAAGAAAGGTAATGTACGAACTTGAAAAATGCAGATTTTTATGCAGAAATGCAGCTATTGTGGCGTGATGCATATCATTATACTATAATGTTGTGTTGGTTCTTATACAATCCCTCAGTTGCTTTTAAAATCGACTATACCCATTTCCACATGATTTTGTGGGCCTTTGAGCCATGCCAGAAATTCACTTGTCTACAAAGGGAAAATTATCATCTAGAGTTGCGCAACCTGTATGGTCAGGCCCCCAACCAATCTGTTTTTGGGGTTCTGTGGCTGTCAGATATGCAATACATTCCACTGGGAACTGCCTCTTTTTTATTTACATTAGTGAGACTATTCATAGTGAGACTATTAATGAAATGTGAGGCTATTAATGAAATGCCTCTACTCAACAAAAGGGGCATCTATTTTCTCCACTTGTGCACAGAATCAGGTTCTGTACTGTGGCCTGTGCACATTATTCATGCAACACCATTATCTGCCCAGGTCCAGCAATCTTCTTCTCTTATAAGGAACAGATTTGCTCCCGGCACAGTCAGCACCATCTTGAGGTGCGAACATGTTACTTGTCCATATATAGCTTCTGGTTCTGCTACATGGCAACAGAATCTGTACATAGCCACTCATTACCCTATACTGAGTTGGAAGTGTACTGTCCAAAAGCTTTTTTTAGTTAGTTACATAGGTGAAAAGGCTCTTACCTAGGCACATGTTATAACACTGTTCCCCAGAGTCTCAGCATATAGAATGACAAAACCATTTGGATGAACACAGGGCATAGGAATAACAAAAATGTTTAGCTTTGTGTATTTCCCTTTGTTCTGCTCACTTTAAAGAGCCACTTTAAGTTACCCACAAGAGTTTAAATGCTGTGTCTGATTTGTATTATTAACGTATGTTTAGATATTCTGTTATTAATCATTCCACATTCATCATCATCAGTTATTTATATAACACCACTAATAACGCAGCGCTGTACAGAGAACTCACATCAGTTCCTGCCTCATTGGAGCTTACAGTCTAAATTTCCTAATATACACTCACACACTAAGGTCAATTTAATAGCAGCCTATTAATATGTTTTTGGAGTGTGGGAGGAAACCCTCGGCAACACTGGAAGAACATACAAACTCCACACAGATAAGGCCATGGTCGGGAATCGAACTCATGACCCCAGCGCTGTGAGGCAGAACTGCTAACCACTAAGCCACCGTGCTGCCTCAGAGTATTGCAGCAATGCCTCCAGTGCTGGACACAGCTGAATCATATTAGATAAGCGTACATTTAATGTCTTGTGTATAATTGTACCTCCTGAAAGTGATAACCTGCACACCAAAGTTGTAGGAATTGTCCATAAAAATTGAAGGAAAGTCAGAATACAGCTTTGGTTGCTCGATTGTTGGATTTCTGCTAAATAAAACGTGTATTTAGCTAAATCCTGACTGGCTCTATAAAATACACACCAAAGTGTAAGAGCACACCTTAAGCACTTACAGCATACCAAGCACAATAGACAATACATGTATGAGAAATGCTGCAACATTGTTATGTAGTATAATAGGATCTTCGTGACCTCATTCAGATAGGTACCCACACTAACATCTATTTGTGAAACAGACAACTTACCCATATCCGTGGCATTTGCCTACATACAATAGATAATACTGGTAGGAATCAGGCTATATGCTGCTCTAATAAAACCCCCTTGGATAGATGTGTGGGTGCTGATACTGAATTCTAGGTTTAGTGAAATTTTAGGCTTAGTGGCCATTTAAGTTACTTGAGACAAATGAAGACAGAGATAGATTTAGGTTTTGGGGCACTGAGTTATAAACTTCTTCAAACTGTTGATAGTATTGTGTTTTTGAAACAAGAGCTGACTTCTTTTAAACATACATTATGGGGTCTTCACACATTTAGGAAACAGTTGTATACCCCACGTGAACCTCCATTACTGCTTACCTCTACCTAGTTATTATTAGAGCTATTTCTGCAATATCCAGTGTGCTCATCTCCATCAGTGCACTGCTGAACCTGCCCAAGCAGCGCTGCCTCTGGTATATCGCAGCCTACTAGCTTCCACTACTCACACAATGTAGAGTTGTGCAAATACAATAGGTAGGATCGAATCACAGTACATGCACTATAACATTTAGATTATAGACAAACTTGCCTAATTTTGCTCCCTCGTTTCCAGGCGATGCAGAGGTGAGGTAGAAAAAGATGCAGTTCATGTTATCATGTCCCTTCCACTAGGGCAGGCTTGGCTAACCTGTGACACTCCAAGTGTTGTGAAACTACAAGCCCCAACATGCTTTGCCAATATATAGCAGCTTATTGCTAGAAGGGTATGCTGGGACTTGTAGTTTCACAACACCTGGAGTGCCACAGGTTAGCCAAGCCTGCACTAGGGGGTATATTTATCAAATCTAAGAAGGAAAAGTGTGTTGCCCATAGCAACCAATCAGATTCTAGCTGTCATTTCTAGAACGTGCCAGATAAATGATAGCTAGAATCGTATTGGTTGCTATGGGCAACACCTTCACTTTTTTCTTTTTAAAAGGTTTTATAAATCTACCCCTATTTATTTACTGAGGTATGTCCCTACCCACCTTGCAGTAGGTTAGCTGTCTCTGGGAGAATTGCTACTCTCTTGGGAGTCGGGGAGGTCTCCTCCTAATTTGGGGTCTCCCAGGCTATGCAACTATGATTATTGTTACACCTACAAACTCAGTGGGGAGTCATGGTCTAGTCGTAGCAGTTTTTACTTACCAACTGGTGATAGATATGCAGTGTTTCTTGGAAGAGAATCTGAATTCTAACTCAAATCTGAGTTTTTGACTTATTACAAAAATTTATAAATAACGAGGTTATGATATTGCTAAAACCCCAAACCGCTAATTGTGCATAAAAGGTTAACCTTTTTACAATTTCAGATGAAATACTGTGTTTAAGTAGACTATGTCTATAGCATCTATTGCAATTGCTGCTTACGATTGTGTAGATGAATAGAATATGATATTGTGCAATAAAATCTACTCACATGAGTTTAGTAATAAAATCATGATATTTAGAATTTTGGGACATCACATAGTTAAACCCATAAGATAAGGCATGGTTACTTGGGAATGTTGCATGAAAATAAATGTATTGCACTAATTTATTATCATCCTCAACATTTATTTATATAGTGCCAGCAAATTCTGTAGCGCTTTACAATTATCATAATCTTGAATATGAATTAGATAAAAATGTAGGAGATAGTTGGTCTATAATATTCATTAGTATTTATCATGTTTCAGTATTAAGCAATTCCAGTTGATACTTTATTTTGTATAAGATAAATTATAAGCTCGGAACCATAGAACTTATCACTTAACGGAAACGTAAATTAGCTAATAATAACAATAATAAAAAATAATAGTAATCAAATATTTGCAAATATTCAGCTATAGAACTTTTAAGCTAAACTTAGTGATATTATATAAAAAGCAGAGTGAATTTTATAACTAGAATAAAGTATCACTCAGAAGAGAACGCTATAAAAGTGAGGATTGAACACCTCTGAAGCCAGATCTGTATCCCACTACTCTAAATATAATGTGTTGGGCTAGGGGCTGAAATTTTGGGCAGGATTAGCGTGTTTCTAATTAAACAGAGTTTAGGTTACATCCACACATATATTTTCTCTAATGTGTCAGCCGCAAGTAGAAGACAGTACGAGCGTAAAAAAAAAAACATTTTTGTGCTCCATTACAGCAACAATTACTAGTGCTCTACTGAGTGTTGTAAAAACATAAACTTGGTTTACCTACCCATTTCTAACAGAACAACACTGGTACAAAGGATCATACAATTAAACGGAGGTGCTTACATAAATAGTGGACTCGTTTGAGAACTAGCCTTGTTGTGAATTACAGTGGGCATGGCCATAAATTAAAGCTACCAAAAGCAATCTTATACATTTATGGTAACGTTAAAAGAATTAACTTGGGAATAATGTACTGCAGTTCTCAAGGTCATAAAATGTCATTGTAAATACAAAGAATAACTTAATGCCTGACAATGATTGAAGAGAGTGATTTTTGCAATTCTACTTAATTCATACTTAAGGCAGTAGGAAATTGTTAATTAGACCACATACAAGGGCTGGCTGGGCTAGGGGGCAGGCATAGGCAAACATAGGGGGGGTTTCCTAGTGCCCGAAACCCCCCTCCAAGCTTGGGGCACTATATAATTGAGGTGGCTGGACCCTGCTATTGCTTCACACAGCTCTGCTTGAAAAGGGAGAGCTGTGTGCACCTAACAGTAGTGCAGGCAGCATTGCCCATGTATATTATGGGGATAAGAAGAGTTGGAGAGCAGCCAAGCACCTACTAAAATTATAGCCATGCCCCCATGCATGCTGGCCACGCCCACTGGCGGCACGGTGTGGAAACCCCCCTCTACAGATCCTGCGTTTGCCCCTGGATGGTACCATAATTGGCTACATTGCGCTGGGTCACTGGAATACCTGCATTTTTGTTCCTTTAAAATGTTTCTAATAGGCTGCTGCCCTCTGGGCTAATATTTGCCAGCCCTCCCCTGACCACATATGTTGTAGTTTACTGTATGTATGGCTGAATACATGTGTCCATGCTTTATTCCGCTACAGTACATAATTGCTGATGCATTTCCATATAATGCCATTACTCTGATTGTAGACCACTGTGAAATGTGTTGGAACTTTATCAGTGATGAAGAAGTATTATCACATTAGGGTATGGCCCGAGAGACTGTTCAGGTCAAACTGTTTCACTTGTAGTGCAAGAGTAATGCAGATCTTGTTTTTGCCTAAGTTAGGTTTGTTTTTACTTGATATTTATTTCTATGATGACCTTGAAATCATTTTGTAAAAGGTCAAAACTGGTGTGTTCAATTTAATCTTTTTGAAAATGTTTGTTTACAAGCCTTTCAATAATTGATATATGATAATAAAGGAGAAACTGTTCATGTTGTGTGTTTTACTTGTGACGTTCCATATTATGCTCTGTGTATTGATGAGGTGAAGCAGTTTCATGCAGCTTGCAGCTCTCCTGGTAGTGAAGAACTAGAAGTCTCAGCGTGACCTGCAACCTGAGGCTGGGACAACCTCCTCATAGTGAGGTAACAGTTTCTGCTTTTCACACTATATTTCTATTTGCAGTAATCTGGGTTGATTTTATTAACGTCTTTAAAAAAAATCTGTAAATTCAAGATAATTAACTGAGCCCAGGTGATTGCATTTGGACAAAAGTATAAAAAGTAGAAGTCTGTCTCCTGTGAAAAGGAGTTTGTGCGGTATAAAGCTCCACAACCGGTGAAGGACCACCGGTGGTCTACAGCTGGCAGCTCATGCTGGTTATAGCCTCAGCGTGCATATTGTTCTGGACTTGCAGTTCCACATCAGTTCGGCTGGGTACACACTTCAGAAAATTTCCTCAATGCGATATCGTTAACAATTTTACCAATAACTTATAAAGTCCCTATCAGCTTGTTGATTCATGTGTACGCACTATAAATGTTTTACAAGGTTTACCTTCAGATCTGTGCTCTTCATCTGTCATAACCATCGGGTGAAAAGATTGTGACTCTGTAAACTCTATAGAGATCTGCCTACACTGCCGGTCATGAGTGCATACACACTGCAGAATTTGCCCGACATCGTTCCATCGTTTATAGAGATTTTTAGTCCATTTTATAAGATCAAATCAAACAATAAGATGTGCTTTGGAACGATAAACATGATTGTAGGAGCGTACACACTAATGTGATATCAGACCTAACAGTCATTTATTGTGTGATTGGTACGATAATCGGGTGAAAAACCTGTAGTGTGTACCCAGCCTTAGATGACGACTGAGGAAAAGGTTGTGGCACTAGCAACTGATTTCCCTGTTTGGTATAAGATAATAACTACAATATATCACTTAATCGCAATATTTGTACCATACCAGGGTGCACAATCTGAGGCTCATAATAACAGATGTTCATTTTCTTCCATATTCTTTATATAGCTGTTAACATTAACCAGGACACTTTTGCAGATTGTTTTCCACGAGACTAAAGATGTTTAATTTTATTGCTAGGAGATGAATCATCTACAGATATGTACAGTATTACTTTTGGCCTTAGGACATTGTATTTTCACGTTGGCTCTCAAATCTGGCATCTTTATAGAGCATAGGAACACATAATAATTATAATATACAATATATGTAATTAGTGCAATTATTGCTTAATCTACTTCTCCTCAAGTGAGAAAGTCAACAACATATGCACAGTGTGTGAGGTCTCCTGATAGGGGTGGAAACCACTGAACCAGCTGACCCTCCAACAGAACCTCTTCCACCTGATAAAAAAAATGCTCCACTCCTGAACCTCCCACTTCTTGTCTTATTACAGCACCCTGGGCTGAATTCGTTGATGTTTAAAACACCATTTTCATTAATTAGTTCAGCACAGATAATTGCAATAGGCTAATAAGTGAAATGTTTAGGAGCAGAACACTTTGTACTGGGTGGAGAGGGTCAGGTGTTACAAGGTCAGGATTCTGCTGTTTACACTTATTTGCATTTGCAATGACCTGGGCTGAATTTGTTAACTGATATAATTAATTTAACCCAGGTAACTGCAGATGGAAAACTAGTAGACTATTTACACCATGTGTAAGGGATCAGGTTGGCTAACACCCATTTTACATTTTTGATAATTATGCAGCACTGTACAGAGAATATTTGTCATTCACATCAGTCCTTCCCCACTGGAGGTTAAACCTAACACTAAAGCAAAACACAAAAGCAAAACACACTAGAGTCAGTTTACCTACTGTTAGCAATGGCTGAGAAATATAATGCACTGACTCCCCTAATTGTCTTATCAGCCATATACTGCACAGATGCCATCCATTGCCAAACATATATTGCAGAGATACCCCTAACTAATCCTCCACACCCCAACTGTCAGCTTTTTGCACAGATCCCCATATCCCCATATTACCACGTTCCCAGCCCAGAAAACTTCTAGTTACTGAATACTCTGTGAGCCTTCAGGTGCCTCCACATCGCTATCTGGTTATTCTGGAGCTATGAACGAGTGATCATTGGTCCTAAATGATCCCAGAAGTGACGTGAAGGAGGTGTACATGCCACTGGTGGGGTCATAAAGTATTTAGTGTGGGCATCACCTTTGCTAACACCATCCCTGGATTTTTTGGATCCATGCGTGGTGGGCTGAAAAATGGTTATGTGCTGCTTACCTAGGAGGGAACATTGGGGGCGTCTACTTTATGAATTTAACCAATATGTATCTTATCAACTTGCTAGGAACCAATTATATCACTGAGGCATTTCTGAGTTATATTATGGAGGCCTGACATATCTATGAGGGACTGGTTCCTAGTGAATTTATATACTACCTTCTCATAAATTCAGCTCACAGCACTCCACTGTATGTAGGCGACATCCACAACCGATGCAACTCGCAATATTTTATATAGATCAACTAATTAAGCCCAGATTATTTCCATATGTAATATCACTGATTTCAGAAACCAATAACTATTACCCAGAATAAATGGGTTAGGTTGTCTGTACATGACACATTTTATTGATCTACTTACTATATTTATATTGACATCTTGTCAAAAGGATCATAAGGGATACACTGTAATATCTTGTGGATAGTCCCCATCACCTCTGAGAAACAACATCCAGTGGATGCAAAATTTTGTTAATAATGTTTCTACTAGGAATAAGTTAAAATAAATTCACGGCACAGCGATGGGGAACAAACGGCACAGCCCTCTGCTTGTTTTCCTTGATGGACTGGCCTACTGTTGGCTTTGTCAGTAAATCTCTCTTGCACTCTGAATCACACCATTATATTAAAAGTGTTTTTAACACCATTTCAATTAATGTACCCAAAATATGTTACAGCAATTTGAAAACAAGTGTGAAAAGCAGGCATACTGCTGTAACAATGACTGTCACCTAGCGATAAGCATAGGTGGAACTTCTCACATGGAGATCTCTGTAGTGTATTGCCCTTGCTGAACAGAAGCAAGCATTAACATCTTAGTAATTAGTAGTATTCTGAGTGTGGGACTTTTTTCTATACCAGTTATGACAATCATTGTGGTTCTAGTGGCTGCAGTTGCAACAGGGGGTTTTCTGAAAATATGTTCATGTCCTTGTCTTATTAAGTAAAACCCACATTATTATTTAGAACAAACACGTGTGTATAAATGCACCAACTTAAAAAACAACAACACAAAAAATCAATTTACAAAAAAGTTTTGAATTTGTAAAATTAAAGCCCATTTTTTTTATTTGAAGAAATGTTGCTTCGTGACTTTCCTGAAGTCAGAGTTGTTCTATAAAAGTATAACAGAATACTATACATGATTAAAAAAAAACAACAAAACAAATCCTATTAATCTGAAATCTATTTACAAAATAAAAACAAACAAAATGAAATTACTTTCATGACCATAAATACGTTTGTACTGTTGTCACATACATGACGTGTACGGCGACAAGTAACTTTTAGCATATGTACAAAGACCACGTCAGGACGATTGTGATGAAGATTTGCATTGCTCATATGGAATACAAAGACAATACACAGTTTGACAAAAACCAAAACAGAAAAAAAAATATTTTCTCCTGTGAGGATTGGTAAAAAAAAATTTTTGAGGTAATTGGTAAATGTGGATTTTTATTCAGGTCAGTAAATTAAGTAAGCAGTAAACCTGTAAATACTGTGTTTTTTTTAATGATGTGCCACATTTGCCATTAAAAATAGCTACCCGAATTAGGTCAATATTAACAGGTAATTAATTAACATTGGTTACCAATCTATTAATTCTCAATGTATTTTTGCATATGTAAATATCATGAGGTAATTTCAAATTCAAATTGCAATTTTTAAGGCACATTTTATTGTCACAGAATGTGTTTTTCTGTACACAATTCCTTATGAAACCAACAGGATTTAGTGATGAACTTAAAAGCATAAAATTGGTGGTCGAGCTTAAGAAGCTTTAAAAAGTGCAATATTAGTTTACTTAAGAAATTCCAGTGGTTAAAAAATAAAATAAAAAATAGTGGGGATATAAAAATCTGTGGTGTATAAAGAAACAAAAAAAAAACCATATGAGCCCAAATGTTGAAAATAAAATAAAAATAAAAAGTTGTATTAACACCATGCAATGATAGTCAAATTTTGTGATGTGTTAATTTAATCAACAAGTAGTATAAAATGATATGTAAAGACCATTATCACAAACTCTGATCAGCTAAAGAGAAGCTGTAACTGCACCAAATTTGGAATGTCAAGTGCCACAGTTATGTTTTTTGTTTTTTTTATTGTATATTTGTTCAATCAGAAGAGATGGGGAGCGAGGCACTGCCTTCTACATCAAAGTTTGTGTTAATCTCTCCTGGAGAATCCTCTGTAGATATGACTTTTGTGATTTCTTCGCCTTCGGAATCATGTGACTGATCTGTAACGGAGATTTTTTTCCTCTGGCGAGCCGTGGAGTCCATAGGAAGGTATATCTGATCTTCAAAAAAATCTTCACCGGCATGACTATGATGTTGCGGAGTTTCTTTAGGGAGATAGCTAATAGTCTGAATATTTAAAGTATTTTTAGATTCCAACTCCATGAATCCATTTCCACTGAAATCCATTTCATAGGGATCTAAATCTACGTGGTCTGTCCATCTTTCTGTTTTACGCTGGCTCCAGTGTGCCTGGTTCATTTTTTTCCCCTCGGGAATATCGTTATTTGTTTCAAGTCTTTTCTTGTGATTAAACATTACTGTGCTCAAATTCAAGACATCAAAGTTTGCTGCCATTTTAGTTTCCCTTTCTTCTGCAACTACACCACTAAATTCGTCTTCGGAGTCACCAGAGGATATTTCTATCAGAGTTGGGGTATCAGAAGACTCAGAAGTTCGTGCAACCGCAATTGTATTTCCTGAATTATTTTTAGGGATACTGTTCAGCAGTGCAAAAACTCTATCTACATCCTTCAAGTAATTAGCCCAGTCATCCGGACTAAGTCTATAGTTGTTTCTGTAGTCATAAAAACTTTCATTTACGCTGTACAAATCTTCCAGTCTTTTCAAGTCGACATCCTCTGTGAAATTTGGCAGGTTAACCTTCCCATCCGTCCCATAGTTGTCCTCTGCAACAACACAAATTGTATTAGTGAGTTTCTGTTATACATTCTCCAAAACATGGATTTCTTGAAATGTAACATAATGGAAGTGAAAATAAAACACGTGGAAAGACAAAAAAATACATATTTATTTATGGATTTATCACTAACCAACCAATCTATATGATGACGTCTGTTACAAAATAATGAATAACCACAGTCTTGTTCATGTGCATTAGAATAGTCACAAGAAACCCCACCTCCTTAAGATATTTCATAAAAATGAAGGCAGGTTTAAAGCCGTGCCACTACTAAGATTTCTACTAAGCATAGGCGAACCGAGGAGGTTTTTCTAGTTCAGAGGACCACAAGGAAAAACCTTGAGGTAGTCCCCAGGCGCCTGTTATGATGTAATGATGAAAAAGATATAAACAATCAGTATTTATTGGGTCCATGCAAGACCGCAGGGGTGAAATGGAAATATACGCTACATCTTCCAATACTGCGGTGACAATAAAATAACGATGATTGGAACAATAGACACGCAGCAGTCACGCTGACATTAAAAAGTACTAGAAACAAACACAATCTACTCGTTAATTCGTGTTAATCCAAGTTGTAATAAAGTCCAGTCCGATGGTGTAATCACCATGTGTACAGGGCCCCAAACAAAAGTGAGTGATGGGGGCACTAAACCTGTCAGCACATTCACTGCAACTGCTACTGGTGTCACGTACACTATAAAAGACAAAATCACTTGCGACACTAAGGTGGTGATATATCATCATCATCATCATCATCATCACCACCATTTATATAGCGCCACTAATTCCGCAGCGCTGTACAGAGAACTCACTCACATCAGTCCCTGCCCCATTGGAGCTTACAGTCTAAATTCCCTAATACACACACACACACATACACACAAACAGACTAGGGTCAATTTGATAGCAGCCAATTAACCTACCAGTATGTTTTTGGAGTGTGGGAGGAAACCGGAGCACCCGGAGGAAACCCACGCAAACACGGGGAGAACATACAAACTCCTCACAGATAAGGCCATGGTCGGGAATTGAACTCGTGACCCCAGTGCTGTGAGGCAGAAGTGCTAACCACTATGCCACCGTGCTGCCAATATATATATATATATATATATATATATATATATATATATATATATATATATATATATATATATATATATATATATATATATATATATATATATATATATATATATATATATATATATGCTTGAGTGCCCTTGTGGAAAGCAGTATATAGGAAGGACTGCAAGAGATCTACACACCCGTTTCAGTGAGCACCAAAGGAACATCAAAAAGGGGTTTGAGGCACATAGTGTTTCAATTCATTTTTCTCTTCTTCACAATAAAGATCCTTCATTGCTTAAATTTGTAGGCATTTGTAAAGTGAAAAAATCATGGAGAGGAGGAGATTTCATTCGGTCCATGTCACGTGAAGAAAGTAAATGGACTACACACTAAAGACTTTAACACCGCGAGGTCTTAACATTGACTTTGAGCTTAACAGTTTCCTTTAATATACACCTTGCGTTGATTCATTATGAACTTACACAGTACTTTCTCAATTAATGGAACAGAGGATTTTTCTGCAACTTTAAACATTCCCAGTCTTTTCTGAGGAATTCCTTATATATTTGTACAAATTCAGAGAAATTTGCTGTCAATTATTAAACCTACCCAGTGTAAGGTCTTAACACATTTGGTCTATAACGACTTTCCTATTGGTCAATTCCGTTTTAAACAACTATAAAAGGAGGCAAAGTGGCCTTTGTCCTTCAAACATCCCTGAGGAAGCTCATCATTGGGCGAAACGCGTAGGGTACCGATTCCAAACGAATTTACCAAAATTTACCAGCATCTATTCTTATCTATTGCCAAGCCGGCTGCACGTTTACACAGACCGGACATACACGCGCGGACCACAAACTTTCCCTCAGCAGCTGGATGCCAAGCAGCGTGGACGGAGACTCACACAGCGGCCTCCCGGAACGGACATCTGTAGAGCGGGTTCTCCAGGTGCGGGGTAAGTTTACCTTCTTTTCCCCTCCTGTGATGTACCGGAGCTGTTACCATCCTTGGAGTACTTATTGATTCATATCCATTCATATTGACTTTCAATTGTGCAACCAGTCTGGGAACTATTATTATTTACAGTTTGTGCGATTGATATCACTCACTTTTGTTTGGGGCCCTGTACACATGGTGATTACACCATCGGACTGGACTTTATTACAACTTGGATTAACACGATTTAGCGAGTAGATTGTGTTTGTTTCTAGTACTTTTTAATGTCAGCATGACTGCTGCGTGTCTATTGTTACAATCATCGTTATTTTATTGTCACCGCAGTATTGGAAGATGTAGCGTATATTTCCATTTCACCCCTGCGGTCTTGCATGGACCCAATAAATACTGATTGTTTATATCTTTTTCATCATTACATCATAACTGGTGCCTGGGGACTACCTCAAGGTTTTTCCTTGTGGTCCTCTGAAATCCAACCAGGGGGAGGGGTCCCCCATTTACAGTGTCCACGTTTCCGGCAGCCACCTCCTATTTACACTGGGCACTAGCGCAGATATTTCTCTATTTATTTATTGGGTTTTTCTAGTGCCTGGTAACCCCCCTCCAAGCCTGGGGTACTGTATAATTAAGGTGGCTGTGACACTGCTCCCACTTCACACAGCTCTGCTTGAAAAGGGAGAGCTGCGTGCACCTAATAGTAGTGCACGCAGCATTGCCCATGTATATTACAGGGATAGGAAGAGTTGGAGAGTAGCCAAGCACTGTCTAAAATTATAGCCATGCCCCCATGCATGCTGGTCACGCCCACTGGCGGCATGGTGTGGAAACCCCCCTCTACAAATCCTGCGTTTGCCCCTGCTAAAGTTCCCCGTATCACCTAGCTGCAGCCTCAGGAACTGCTACATCAAACCATATTTCCCCCAGCACTGCCAGTTGTGAGCGGAAGGACTAACAACAAGCTGCAATCTCTTGATTTCGGCTTGCCATTAAAACCTCCACTCCCATTTTTTCGGCTGAGGTTGTAAGAAGGATGGGACCGCAGGAAGGACACCTTAGTAACATCTTAATGACTACAGAAACTCAATGAAAGGGCAGGTGCATTGTACATATCTGATGTAAATATTCATTTTATGAAGCTGTGTAATTTTGCTTTTGTCTATGTTTTAGTGTATTCAGTGGTTTAACTCTTAATTATTATTATTATTATAAAAAAAGATCTGAAGTAACGTTCCCTTACAACAATACAAGGCCATCATTACCTAGATGCAGTTTTTCATGTGTTGTTTTTTTAAAAAATATCCGATTAAAATAAATTATTCACTTTGAGTGCTGCTATAGAAGACCATTGTTTTTGTTTCTTTTGCTACACTTACATATTTTAGAATCTCTCTCCCAACCCCAGTCGGTATTTTAGTAATGTTTGGTGGGCATCTTATTCACATAACTACTGGTCATTGTTTATCATGTCATAGCCAGAATTAAGTGTTGTTAAAATTTGAAACAGACCAAGAGGAAATCATATACTGTGAATAATAAGCAATACAGTGTTTACAGTGGATTTCATTCACTTCCCAGCAAAGATTTGTTTGGAAAAAGCAATGTGTTCCTTTTTCCCCTTAATCATAAAATATCAGTCCCATTTCCCTATTCAGAGACACCAGTGTTGTGTATGCACTTCACCTGTGGACTTTCCCATGCTACATATAGGAAGTACACAAGGTACAAGTGCACATCAACAGCACGACTGCCTGAAGAAGGTAACAGTTAGCATAGGTGGGTTAAGACAATGGAGACTTGGGGGGGACCCGGGACAACTGGTGAATGGTGCATCTGGATACCCCTGCTATGGGCATTAGAGTCAGGACTACATTATTTTTCAAACAAAACAAGGCTGCAAATTTTCATACAAATTGCAGCCTTCACAAAGTTCTGAGACTGGAAATACAGGACCTCTAGGAGACCACTCTACATGAGCCCCCCTCACTGGCAGTCATCTATGGGAAACGGTAGCAATACTGAACTTGAGAGTTACAGAAATAACTGCACTAAAAAGTGTTGCCTGTGTGCGCAAGGGACACGACAGCAGAATCATCATGAGTCATAACCACAACAATGCCAAATTCCCGGCAGATATAGTTTGGTTTTTAGTTAAAGGATCAAAATTCTGATTTTTCACCGAACAGATATTTGCGGTGCACAAACTTTAAATAGGTAACCCTGGGACTACCTAATGATTAAACTGATTAATGTAAAGCAACATTTTCCTACAATTATTTACAAAGGAAAGAAAATCATTAGCACCAAGAAGAAAATAGTAAAGAAGATTTAAGCAGCAGATTTATACATTTTGTATATAGCAAGAACAGCGAGATCTTCATAAAACCACAATGCCATTGATGGAAAACAAAGTACTTTCAGACCCAATGATTGAGACAGAATTTAGAAAGCATGGAAATAATAACCAGCTGAAAAGTGTACAGTCAGAAGCTCCATCTAATAAATGGATGTTTGAAGAGGGGAAAAATAATCCAGACTACGCTGAACCATGTTGCTATGACCCTCACTCACGAGCCTTGTCGAGGAAAAACCGCAGCAGCTCAGCAAACCATCTAAAGATACTAGAGTCCTTCAACTGGTACAAACAAATCCCACCGCAGCAGTCGGACAGAACCAGAGCTACCGTAAGTGCACTGTTGCCTGCACAAAGTGGAGGCAGCAATTTTCTTACCTGAATCATGTTGCTGAGACTGCAGGGTATCATTATTTTTTAGAAAGAATAAGTGGTATCACAAAGTTCACCACCCTTTTTCCTGTTTGACAGGTATACTTAGGCCTCGTACCAACTGACATTAATTACATTGTCTTTTGCTGGCATAGGTTTTAACACTAGTACAACAAGTCTAAAAATAAATCTCATTGTTTTCAATGACCCCACATCCACTGGAATTGTCTTTGGCATTATGTTCTTTTTTTCTGTATTTTCCTGAACCCATTGTGTTCAATTCAGCCGTGTTTCTTGCAAGTAAATACACTGGGGAAGCCTAAGTGACCTCAATAAATGTAGTAAAAATCTTAGTAAATAATGCATTTAAGCACATTTGCATTTTCCCAGCCGGGCAGGTAAAAATGGGATTTGATGACAATGTTATTAATAAGGCAAAAATATAACAGAATTATTGTTCTTTTTTTAGAACTTATGGAAACCATATTGGTAAAAAATATTGACATTTAAATTGAACTGGGACAATCAACTGACAGAGCATGTGAGAAATAAAAGGGGTAGTGTAATATTAAACGTAAAGTAGCAATTTATTCCGTAATAAATAAACAGGCATAACTGTTTTGCTGCTCATTATGAATTTAAATTTTAGTGGGGTGCAGTAACTCCTTCCAACCTGTAGATGCCTAAATCTTTGCATATATAGCTGGAAAAATATTGACACCTGCATGCTATTAAGATAAAAAAATGTAAATGTAAGTTCAGATACAAGGACCAGGAGGTTCTTCCTAAAGTTCCCATGTGATTCTGCAGGTTAGTTGGGTTGTTTTAGTCCTAATTGGCTGCAAATTGCAGCAAATATGGGCACAAAAAGACAACCTGATCATAATCTGATTGGGATCTTGGAGATGTCGATCATAGCTAGCAGGAAATGGCATTAGATGATAACTGCATCTTTACATGTATTCGGTCATCGTCCACAGCTGATTCTTTGCTTTGCTCACATATGGATGGACACCTTAGGGATCTGTTCCGTATATTTGTTGCATCACAGAGCTTGGTTTAAATGCCTTTCGTAAATAAACATTTCT
Organism: Mixophyes fleayi; assembly: GCF_038048845.1. Classification (NCBI taxonomy): domain Eukaryota; kingdom Metazoa; phylum Chordata; class Amphibia; order Anura; family Limnodynastidae; genus Mixophyes; species Mixophyes fleayi. Next base: position 232,377,724 of record NC_134406.1, on the reverse strand, counting down.
ATTGCATTGCTATCACATGAATATATGGCATGATGAAACATCACAAATACAAAATGTGAGATGCAAAATAAGTGTGAAGACAACACAATGCTAGAAAAAAACACAATACATCAGTCATATAAAAACCTAATTATTATATGAATCCTATGTTGCAAAAATCACAAGTCACAAGCATGGAATGAGATGCATGAGATCTTGCTGTGAAAATGAGAAGTGAATAATGGTAGGCCTGAAACCACTGACCGATGTAAGAGGGAACCATGGTTAGAGAATTTGCATGCACCAGAAGCTATGCCGTGTGCCACATGACAGGATACAAACATTAGTCAGAATGGACTGGATCATGCAATTATTTGGGGAGAAGCTGCTGAGAAGGATAAATAAGAAAAATGACATATACCTGTGTGGATCATAGGTTCCTCCATCTTTACTTCCTGATATAGGAAAATACAAGAGTAACGTTTGTTAACTTCTAGAAGAGAAATCATTCACAAAAAGTAGATTGCCAAGTCTTCTAAAAAGATGGGCTTAAAGGTGTATCTGTTGCCTACACACCGTGGAGGCAGCCATATTGGTGGACAGACCAGTATTCACAATAAAGAAAACTAATCATGTGAACCTGTCTCATTAAACATCGTCTCATTATTGGTTCATTCCAAAATCTGTCTGGTTCCACTGTGTAGGTGACAACAGGTTCACTTTAAAGTTCCAAAGGGAGATGCTTGGATTGCAATAGCTTGAAAAAAAAGGTGTAGTTTCTAAATTAAGAGGGATAAATGTGTTAATGGTTGTTGACATAAAAAAGGTATGACAATTTAACAAACCAAATATGATTAACAGTGACCAACAAAGTACTGCTTACTAAAGATAATAATATTTTATGGTCACTGATGCTCTAAATTAAAACAAATAATGTCAGTTTTGAAAAGGACACAATGCACTGTACAAAGGTGTCAGCGGGTTAGTTGGCAGCCCCTGTCTGTTCAGCCTAGTAGCGGTTAGCTAAGAAGTCAATGCCGGAATAAGCTTTGTTGTCTGTCTGTTTAGACGTTTTATTATGAAGCCTGTAAGGAAGAACTGATAAGCCCAGGAAGTTATTTAGCCACTTCTGTAACCCAGCTGCTGTAAGCACATGGAGGGTGCAGTTTTATCCTCCACTCAGCAATTTCCACAACCATATAACTGCAATACCTATTAGACCAAACACAAGGCCAGAAAACGGAGGCCCTCTAGAATGATCATATTTGCGACCACTTATACAAATCTTGGTAACAGAATTTACTTCCTAATACAATGGAGTTACCTGTTTCTAATCCTTTCGGCTTTGGATTGCATTGTCGGTGACCTTGACAGCTTCTTAGGTCCATCAATTGTAAGTGAAGCTGATTCAATATCCCTCTGTCTACAGTATGCACAGCATTCGATAACTGCAGTTAAAAAACAAAGAGGTATGAACAGTTTGAGGAAGCATCAATAAATCAGTAACAACAATATTATAATGCTCAGTCGCATAGCAGAATGGACAATACACTTGTAACGTACAGCTCTTTGTGGTGGTATGTACGGTGCTGTTACTCCGCGTTCTGAGGTCTGCTAAGGTGTATGTCTACGTTTTCTCTCCTCTCTTAAGCAGGCACATGCCTATATGCAGCTGCAGTTATGTCAGAAGTCCTACTAGCCCAAAAGGGCCAGCACTGATTGTGTGCTGCTATAGAACACAATTGTTTTGGTTTGTTTTGCTTTTTTTTGGTTCATTGTATAGTGAGCCAAGTATTCTGAGCTCATCATATTCTGCAGTATCTATGTATTCTTCAGGAAACATTCCCTGGAGAAGGAGTCAACCCAGAAGATACAGTATCCTTGCCTGGCTCCTAATTTCCATAAACCACTGCTTACAACTTCTAAAGAGCCTATGCAAGTTGATCGAACTAATCTTTCCAAAGAGGAGCATACCTGGATACAATATCTTGGTCTGTGTATATATTGTGGTGCCTAGGGCAACTTTGTCAACCTGTGCCCTTTGAAGATGGAAAACACCAAAGCCCAGAAGGTTCTTGAGAGGTCACCCTAGGCAATGTTAGCTACCCTCCAATAAAAATGTAATACTGCTTTTCAGATCTAAAGTTCTGCTGATAACTTTTACTTAGAAGCTTTCCTGGATGCTGACGCATGCTTTTATGCTTTTCGAGAAAGCTTTTGTTAAAAAAGGTACCAAATTGTTATCATTCCCCCTAAAGCAGACTTTGTACTTCAACCACTGATGCAGACCTCATTACTGGGTGCTAAATTCATCTTAAGGTGGCTCCTCTTATGTTATACATTTGGGTATTGTATAAAGAGCAAATTTAATTTTCATGTAATCCCAAAATCTCTGAATCCAGTTCTTTTAGATTAATCCTGGTACCAATATCATGTATCACTGAAGCTCCTGTCAAGTGCTGGCCTGCGGAATATTCTTACTTGAAAGCTTTTTATTAAGCAGAAAGTCCCTTCTTTGAGACTGATGACTGCATAAAATTACCACAGCAGACCATTATCCTTTACCCTTGATTTCTGAACTCTCGGGGCATATTCAATTAGTATTCGCGCCCGCGATTGCGTGTAAAGTGTCATTACGGTACCCCAACATTGCAGATTTCCGTGGGCACGAATCCTAATTGAATATGCCCCTTAGATCGCATTCATGGTTCTGTATTTTTGATACTTGAATTGCAAGGTGTATATAATCTCAACTGTATTAAGGAAGGCGATAAGTGGAGAACGTATTCAGCCACTACGAGCATCGGATCATGCCATTTGGCCTATACAATGCATTTCCTTATTGAATTTTTTTCAGATAATATCTTTATCAATTAATCTGTAATTTTGGCTAAATTTTGATAACTCCTTTGAATTGATTACTTATTAAGGCTGTGAACGTCTTATATATTAAGCTTAAAATGCGTTTTCAAATAGTCACGGGTTCAAATACAGACTCCAAATGGACTCTGGGAAATTTTCGCAATACTGAACTGGACGACCCAACCTACTGGTTTGAAAGCTACACAGTTTTTTAATGGGGTTTACTATCTAGAAGCAATTATTTAAAACAATTAGTAGAAGGTTATTTCTCTGTCATTACTCCAGTTACCCCATTTGCTAAAAAAAAGGGGGTGAATCCCTGAGTTTGGGATGAGATGTGTGCTTTCCAATTTCTCAAGAAGGCTTTTGTTGCCTCTATATATAGTCTCTGATTGAGGGGTTTTAAAACTTTTTATGGTCTATGGTCCTAAGGAAAGATCCTGGGTCAGAACTTCTGATGTACATGATCCCCTCCTGGTCAAGAGATTCCATTTACATTTTCCACTCTGAGGTTATTCATAGTGGAAGGAGTTACAGTAATGGGTCGTCCATACTCCCAGTCTTGATGTGCACTTAGATGTATGCCAGTGCTGCCTTGCTGCTTAGGGCAAGTGCACACTTTATTTAGTAGGCCAGTTGAGTGCACACTCAAGCACCTGAGTAAGACATATGCTGAGTTTCTATAGCGTCACCCTGTAATTGGTATTCTTATTGCCATTTCAGACCCATCTTGTTCTAACAATCCTATTTGCCATCCGTTTATCTCTCCGTGCCTAGTGTCCATCACCTGAAAGTCACTCTGCAAGCCCAGGTAAGCTAGCATCCATTCCAGCAGTCCAGTGGGTCCATGAATGCAGACAGACACAGGGGTCACTGACTTATGACAACTACACACAATAAAGTGGTCTGTTCTCACTTGAAAACGCAAAACATGGCATAATGATGAAGACTTGCAGGGAGTTGTACAATCATATGTTATTAGACCTCCTCATTTATTTACACACCGGCTGTAGCATGTAGGACTATTTACCTTTCCAAAGCGTATGAAGAGCAATGTGGTAAAAGCAAAGTGCTGCAACATGGACTAAGCGCACTCATATTGTGCTTTAACATAAGAGTCATTTTGTCTTCATACAATACTCAGTGTATCAGTTGCATAGCTAAAGGCCCATATAGCAATGTATGAGCTGGGGATCGCCCTCACAACACTGATCACACACATCACACCTACTTCATTCATGGATGTTTGACCTCAACTGCTGGCCTTTGTGGGGATCATGACTTTGCCCTTTGTAGGTTCCATTCAAGCTTATCCAACCTTGTCTGCCCCATTATGTCTGTACCCCCTTATCTCTGGTCTGTCCCTACCACCCCCATATCTGCCATTAGACCGTGAAGCATATAAGGATTTAGTTGGGCCAGATACAGCTGCTACAGCCAGTATATACAGAAATATACACTTCCTGAATCAGTGATATTTGTACATTTCTCCATGTAAACTAATAAAAGCTGATTCCACCAATGTTACATAAGTATTTTTACATATAAGTAGTCGTATAAACAAAACTTGAGTGTACTTATGTTGGATTATTTAATACATGTACTATAGTAACAGATGTGATATTAGCCTTTATTGGCCTTGTGCTATATATACTATTTGACTCGTTGACAAGTGAAAGCAAATATCTCATTAGATGATACAGGACATTTGTGCTCTATGTACCATGCTATTTAAAAAAAATTAAAAACTACATGTTTACCTGATACGGATCGATGTTCATGTCAAAATATTCCAAGAAGCCCGTGGCAAATTCACAAAAAAGAAAATTGTGAGTCTCATTGACGGTTCTCAGGCACCAGTATGTGTTATTATTGGAGCTTGTACAGGCACAGAATGAACCCACTGTGAAGGAAGAGGGCAACTGTAAGCTGATGCTTAAATAAGATTTCTAAACTTAATAGTAGACCATGAAAAAAAAATGAATATTTGACTCATATACAAAAAAAGTGATATTGCAAAAAGAACAAAATATACACTATACCAGAATGTTTAATAAACACTGGTGCATAGACATTCTTGTTATACCAACCATGTAATCAGAACAATGCAACCAATGCAAGTTTATTAAATCTTCTATAGCAATTGTGTAGAGGTTGTGACTAGTGTCTTACTTTTGTATTCACAGTAAATCACTCCAGTGATAAGGACACAACTCTAGGTTCATGTAATAGTCAGTCTCAGCCTGATTATGACTGGTACGTGGCCCATGTGTCATAAGGTGCAAGTTGTTTTGCTAGAATAACCAAAGCTGTGCCTTTATATATCCTTATGATGATAGGAGCTGGGCAGAAATGGGCAAAATGGGCTGTTATGCTGGCGGTAATCAGATATTGTTCACTGCTTATAATAGGACACCCTCTGCCATCTAAATGCAAGTTAATTAATATTTGTCAATAAAATGAAAATAAAATCTAAAAATGAATCATTATAACAACTGATGAAAGAAGGTTGGTTTACGGTCATGTCTTGGGACATTAAATAGGCTCCAATGAGCAGAATGTTAGGGAACCAAATGAAAAATTGTAATTAAGTGGGTGGTCCTTTAAGGTGATATTTTTACTTCTGCCATCGCGCACGTTTCTATCACGAACCACAAACACCTACAATATCATGCAAGGCATCTGCGCAGATAAATATAAAAAAGCGGAATGCGTGGGGTTAATGTATGCACATGCATATTTTTTCACACTTCTAGCTATATATAATTACTCAACTGAATAATTATAAATCAGGGAGTAAAGTAAATAAGGGTATAGAGATAACCCAACATGTGAGTGATATAATAGTAACAAAAGATGTTGTAGGAAAGTTTTGATTGTGTAAATATTTTAAGTCTCTTCTTTTTCTTAATTACATTTACACTGATGTTAAATATTACTTTCAAATGTAACACTACTGCATTAACTTCCTATTTTAATTAAGTCCATGTAAAGGACATGCACGCTCTATAACCTGATTTACTTGTAGAAAAGCTTATCACAAGTCATTTTAATCTGACAAGTTCTGCTGTGTTTAATTAAAGAAGAGCTTAGCCACAAATTCACATGTTTATGTGTTACTAATGAGTTCTGCAATGATTACATGAAACTAACTGATTGTAGCTGATGGCATCAGAATTCACTATTGATATAGATAATATTTATGGTAGGTTATTAGTATATTAACATAGAAAGCTTTATAGTTTCCTATAAAACTCAACCAACTGGTGGATAGTTTAGGATGGTGGCTAGTCTAGAATTGTGGATAGTAAAGATGATGAATAGTTTAGAATGGTGGCTAGCTACGGATGGTGGTCAGTTTGGGATGGTGGTCAGTAATGGAAAGTGGTCAGTTTTGGATGGTGGATAGTCTAGGATGGTGGATAGTCTAGGATGGTGGATAGTCTAGGATGGTGGATAGCCTAGGATGGTGGATAGCCTAGGATGGTGGATAGCCTAGGATGGTGGATAGTCTAGGTTGGTGGATAGCCCAGGATGGTGGATAGCCCAGGATGGTGGATAGCCTAGGATGGTGGATAGCCTAGGATGGTGGATAGCCTAGGATGGTGGATAGTCTAGGATGGTGGATAGCCTAGGATGGTGGATAGCCTAGGATGGTGGATAGCCTAGGATGGTGGATAGCCCAGGATGGTGGATAGCCCAGGATGGTGGATAGCCCAGGATGGTGGATAGCCTAGGATGGTGGATAGCCCAGGAAGGTGGATAGTCTAGGAAGGTGGATAGTCTGGGATGGTGGTCAGTGTTGGAAGGTGGTCAGTGTTGAAGGTGGTCAGTGTTGGATGTTGGCTAGCTCAGTAACAGTTGTTAGGATGTTCTTACAGTTCCAGAAAGGTGCCGTCTGCCAATGGTTGTTATCATGAGTGAAACAAGTGAGTCCAGGAAGGCTGCACTCTTCTCCCTTCTTATGCCGTTTCTTTTCCTTTCTCTCCTTCTTCCGTCTACGGTTCTCTTTAAAGATCTGTAACTTGTTGTCAACCTCTTGAACACCTTCTCTGTGGGAAGAAACAATTACCTTTATAAAGTGTAGATGGCAGGTAACAAAGTCTTCTCATTTGTCGTTAGACTTCTTACAAAGGTGAATGTAAATGATCACAAGGGAATGGTGTATAAATATTATATATATATATACACACACACACACATACACACACACACACACACACACATATATACACATACATATACACACACACACACATACACACACACAGGTGATGCTTACTTGAATGGATGAAGGTGGCTCTTTATCTTCTCCTGAGCCTTCACGCCTTTCTCCTTCTTATAAAACCTGAAAGACCAGTAAGCATTATGTAATAATAGTTTAATATGTCTATGTAGTAAATAAAAAAAACACTGAATAAATAATATATACATGGCAATATTAGGTCTATAGATATTTTCCATTAAATTGTGATACCTACACCCTTGAGTTTAGAAGATGCAGCAATTCCCGGCCTCCAAAGGAGTTATATTAGTTACTTTGGTTGCAGCATTGGGAATGTCAGACCTGCCACCTTCCACTTACATCTTAATTTCGGGTTGTTTATATCTGCGCAGGTTATTAATTTAATTGGCCGTATTAATAACATTTGTAATGAGTCCCATTTTCATTGGTCAGGTGGCAGTCACAGGGGAAAGCCACATAGGGACATATTTACCAAGAAAGACCCAATCCTGGTGATAAGGTTGGTTGATTATTGCCATGACAATTACCTATCACAGCAATTTAACAAAAACTATTGCTCATCTGCCCTGGAGACAATGACCCAAAGCAGTAAAGGGTTAACTGACTGCATTACCAGACCAGTCTTATAGATGTGTGCATGTGTGAGCTGGATTGTCATCCTGTGAAAGCGCAGTGTAACAGAAACACCAATTCAAAAGAAATATATCAAATAAAGTTTAAAAATAGATAAAAATATTTTAAAACCATTACACAGTCAAATTTATTCCTTCTTTTATGATTTTAAAGATTTAAAAAAACCATGATTTTAAGCTTCTCTCTTCTATCGGAGATGACAGAACCGGTATTGTGGTACCTCTGCTACACTTGTTACATAGGTTTCCCCATGCAGAGTCATATACGACAGCAGTGATATTGTCTGCAATGACCCTATGATGTGCTGGGTGAAAAAAAAGCCTTAACGTCATAGGGCTTGTCACTCTGACAAATCAGCCCCACAGTGTTTGGCGTTGCTATTGGATGCATGTCAGTAATGGCTGATGGGAGTTGTAGTTTATTACCGCAATCATAGCACACAGAGCTATGATGTCACTGTAGACTGCCTTTCAGCCTCCAGGAGAGCACTTTAAGACCGTACAAAAACAAATATGTTACTTGGATTCACAGTGTCCATAAAAGTTATTTTTAAGGTTTAATAAACATTTCTTGGGCAATATAGGCTTTTTTAGAGGTATTATTTAAATATTAAATAATACTTTAATATAAAGCAAAGGTGTCAATTTCTTGCATTTTCCCCTCACCCTGAACTGCAAAAAAAAAAAAAAAAGCTGTTTAATAGAGGAAAAACAGCTTCTGAGACACAACAGTCAGAGAGCAAGGAATCCGTATGTTCTCACTGAAGACAATCTGAAGATCAACACTCACATTGTACCCAACACAGAGCAAATACAGCCACAAAGAACTGGTGTGTGTGGGTTTACACTGGAGCACATAGGGTAGCAGAGGCCTCTCCCAGAACGGAGGATAGACATGGTCCTTGCAGTGCACCTCATAAATGGTCTCCATTGAGTGGACACACACACACTTCTATATACACACACACACACACACACACACACACACCTCCCAAAATTTCAACTGGTCCATCCTGGAGGTGCCAACTGTGCTCTTCTGCACATGGTCAGTATTGTAACTACAGTACTCACAGCTATTATCTGATTTATAAATTCACACTTCAATCACGTTTGCTGGTTTCTTGCGTCTTACTGAATAGCCAGAGCCAGCTCTCTAACCGTCAATGTTACCAGATTCCAGAGTTATATACTGAGAAAACTAAACATTACAGTTTTCAGGTAAATTTAATTTGCTAGACTGCAAACATACAACGTAAATAACTACTCACCCAGATTTGCTGCAGTCACATTCATCAGGCTTACTCCTTTTCAGATGTCCCCTAACTTCTCGTAAATTCTTTATTTTGTCCTGTAAAGCTTCAATCTGACAATGCAATGAAAACGAGAACATTCATATTAAAGTGCGCACACCTCAAACAATATTGCTGGTGACGTAGACCATTTATGTAAGAGGGGGGGGACAGCATATAGGGAAGATTCCAGTTTAAGGGATATACTGTATATAAGCAAAGTTAGGAGCAGGTGTAGATGTCAGAGCTTCAGTGGGTCTTCCACAAACAGAGGTAACAGTTTATAATCCGTATCCGTACGGACATACACATATTGTTGCTTGAGGATAACTACAGGCAGAAATGGAAGGATATTGACCTGAATAATCAGTTTACCTCTTTGTCAATGTAAGCTTTGTGGTCCTTCCAGGCTCTGCTGGAATGGTACAGCTCCCTCTCACAATGCACAGTGTCATTGGACAGAATATAACACCTACAGGAGACACATAAACAGCGTAATTACCTATCATGGACTCACATATCTAGCCCCCCAATGACCCACAATCATGGACGATTATGCTAACTATCTTCTGCTACATTTAAGTCCTGGCTATCGTCACTGTAACGCACTGACGCACAGCCCCCCCTTGATTACTAGAATATGAAGAGTTATAAAAACAAACCCATCTGTGAGTAATTAAGCATCCACTTTACCATACTTTGCCTTCAGAAGTAACTGGAAAATGAGTTTCAACAGCCCAAATTATTTCAAGAATCAAAACATAATTTTGATGTATAAGCAGTACCCAGATCATATGTTTTACACATACTGTCCCAAAAACACAAAACCCCCCCAAAAAATGACTTACTTATGTGTGACTCTGACAGATGCAGAATGACTGCTTCCAATCACTCCATCGCCCAACATTACTTCATCTTCATTGGGGGAATTAAATGTATTGTCGTCTTCTTCATCATCATCATCATCATCATCCTCAATCTCCTCGCCTGCCTCCTCTTCAGAGGTATAATGTCTCTTGGTGATCACCCTTGAACGCGAGGCCTGCACATTCTCCTCATCTTCCAAATTTATATCATAAATCTCTCCTTCAAATTCTACAGCCAGGGAGCGGGTTTGACGAGTGTGAACAAAACGAGGGTTTAATTCTGCATCAAATAATATAAAATGTATTAAAAGAAAAGTTTAATAAAACTAAAATAAAATAACCAAGTGAAGAAATGAAATTACATTTACTAGTGTTCCAGACTTCACCCCTAGTTCCTTCCTGCTTTACTGCTATGTTTCTTTGGTATAGCTTGTGACACTTGTTTAAAATTCCTGCTGATGTTATTACAGATAGGTGTTTATTTCTTTGATTAAATGTATAGTTTTAAATTTAGTACTGAGATTAAAGCTAGGTACACACCTATGCCATCTTTACTTCAATGTCTGTAAAAATGTCACCATTGATTGAAAGATGCCGATTCTTGCGAACACACCTACACAATTTACCTTCTGATCTGTGATCTTCATCTCTCATAACCACCCGCTGTGCAGACATCGTTCCATCATTGGTCGTGATTTTTAGGAAATATATAAAACCAAATCAACAGATGCGATCGTGGGAGCAATATCTAGCCAAACGTTTCTGAATCATATGATCTACACCAGAGGTGTGCAAACTCAGTCCTCAAGGGCTACCAACAGGTCATGTTTTTAGAATTTCTTTAATCATGCACAGGTGAGTTAATCTATTTGGCTGGGTCAGTAATTATCCCAGCTGTTTCTACAGACAGAAATCCTGAAAACATGACCTGTTGGTAGCCCTTGAGGACTGAGTTTGCACACCTCTAAACTACACCATAATTGCACAGATGTGTACACAGCTTAAGGATAATGTGCGCTCCTTTTTATGGTTAGAGGGCCACTAAAGTGTATCAGGTGGCCCATCACTGGTTTATAGAACTTTATAGAAATTATCATCAGCTATTTATCAGTAATTCCGCAGCGCTGTACACAGAACTCACAATACAAACACTGGTTTGTGAATAGGTTTGTTGAGCCATGCAATATGTCGCTCTATAAATCACTACTGTATTAAAATTTCCTTCAAATTGCACAATAAAAACAGCCTGATATGATCTGCACAGTTTCATATGAGCAATGCTGGCGGGTCCGGCGGCTATACAGCTCTCTTAATGTCGGCATTGTGATTGTCGACAACCACACTGTGGACAATTTGAAGCTGTCACCAGAGTGGACGTGTCGGTATTTAGTCTGCCGACATCTTTTGACAAGCTTTGGTCATGCCACGTGCCTCAATTTGTGCCAGTACAGCAAGATTTCTGTCAGGGCACATGGTTTTGTGGCGCAAGCCTTGGATAGCATAAGTTTGTATCCTCTGAACAATCTAATACAAAGCTTCTAACACACAAAAAATGCCAGCTACAATAAAGATAGTCCCATATACCCATATACTTCTATTCTATTAATTTAAGCCACAAAAAGCCTAAATTAGGCTGAGCTGTATTTTAGGGAAAAGCTGAAAATGTATTTTATTGAAAGGGTTGAACGTTGATGTGCTACAGTTACAGTTTGGCACAGTCCATCTCTCCACTCGGGTTAAATACACTTCTAATTTACAGACGCTGCGCCCGTGAGCAGAGAGTGGGCGTGTTCTATGGAGTGCGCTAAGAGGACCATGAGATAGAGCAGTTTGCTGAGAGCATCAAGTGCGCCTTGTACATCACATTACATTAATAACTTTATGTCTGCTGACAAAAAAATGACAGATCAATAAAACTAAATAAAAGCAAATAAGTACAATAAAGTTTGTAATAACATTTAGAATTTTAAATCACAAATACTGCACCAGTATTTCGTTCAATATTGTCTTGGAAATAAAATATTATTAAAACCATTTAGTGATTCATAAACATACAAATGTATCGGCTACATATACAGAAGTGACTAAGCAATGAGTACAATGAATTTGGCCAAACTTTTGAAGTGATCCAAATTTTACAATTCACCCTCTTCTAAATGCAATAATTAGTGGATCTAACCATTTACCAAAGTAAGAAATATTAGCAGTATACATTATACTATATTGAAAGTAACAGTATACTTTCCATATACTACCAGAGCTTTACATGAAGTTACATAGGTTAATGGAAGTCATTAGAGTTTCCATCTGCCTGACTGTGCCAGTCTTTCACATGCTAACAGACCAGCTGTATACATAAAATTGTAACGTGGAACATCTGTCACCCTTTCATTATCCAGGCCCAACTTTGTACCCATCTATGCTCTAAACATCAGAAGGGGCAATTACACTAATTGAAAAATAGCCTCAATAAAACACAGTTTTATGCGTCTAACTTAAAGACCTTCAGTGATTTATGGTGTCAGCTGGAAGAATAAAGACAAACATGGGAAACTGAACAGTGAAAACACAGAAAATGGTTTTAAGTTCACTTCTGTCCTTGTTTCCTACTTTTTCAAATAGGATATGAAAAGGAATTGTAATATGTAGCAGGCTAGACAGATACAAATATGAATTCTTTTAATGATGGCATATTCACACATACTGTATGCTGGGACAATGGGGGTAAATATATCGAGCTGCGGGTTTGAAAAAGAGGAGATGTTGCCTATAGCAACCAATCACATTCTAGCTGTCAATTTGTAGATTGTACTAAATAAATGGTAACTAGAATTTGATTGGTTGCTATAGGCTCCACTTTTTCAAACCCGCAGTTTGATAAATTTACCCCATGAAATCTAATGTGCTCTTCAGATACGTTTTACTTGCACTTTTTTAATCTGTTTTCTTTTTATCAATACAATATACTGTGCTAGTAGCATTCGGTAAAGCATGAGAAACATGATGTACTAATCCTATCTTTAATAGCTTTTCAGATGCAAGTTAGCGGATGAAAAGTGCATGAATGCAGATAGGTTAGAACTAGCGGTCTTCCTTACATCATATCCTGAGTTTTTTGGTTCAGTAAGATTCAGTACTCTCAGACGCTTGTTCATTTGTAATTTTAATAAAGCTTTTTAGTGATGAGTGATAAGTGCGTGGTTCTGCTAGTTTCATACAAGTATTGTCACTATGGTGTGAGGTGTAATCTCTTATGCTACAGGTTTTGCATGTTTTCAACCCATTATTGTAATATATCCATACTCATGAAAATCCTGATCTTGTGTTACCTTTTATGTTTGCTTGACACTACGCTGTATTTTGCAGCATTGTACAATGAGAGAGGTTTATTCAGGCAATTTAATAACTGTCTCAGTGGAGCTTAAAGTCTGTGTACCTAAGATACACAAATCACACAGCCTCAGTGCTGTGGACAATGTCTGTGCCAGCAAGCCAGGAGTTTCTAAACGCTCATCAACTGTTATATACATATGTGTCATATATATATATATATACACATACACACACAAGTTAACCCGTGCATGATACTCATGCATTCTAGTCAAATCAAGCTACTTAAGGTGTTAAAAAGGTTCTTGTCATGCATTTGGGCCTAGCCCAGGCCTCCTCAGGGGAAGAGCGTTACTTCCCGACGTAAGCGCCCTTTTTTAACGTGGTTTTGTCCACATGTCACCACCTCATCATTCTTCTCCATCACCTCATCCTTCATTTTCATCGCCACATCTATGCAGATGTCTATCCAGACACAGGGATCTCTCAGCGGTCCTGAGTATCACACTCCTCTCGCTCTGTCACCCCCGGCAACCACCAACCACTCCCCACTGTCACCCCGGTAACCACCAACCACTCCCAACTGTCACTTCTCCTTCAAGAAATATATATATATATATTTTTTAAATCTTTATAAACACTTTTAACAATTAACAAATTAAATTAACAAATTAAAAACATCTTAGTATACCAAATTTCAGCCCTTTCTGATTTTTTTTTTCCACACGTACGTACGTCTTTATGTAGGGTTCACAATGAAGCGATGTTACAGTCTTACATGATTATAAAAGGTATGCACAATGGAGAGAAATTAACATATCAATAAATTATATATCCTAAATGGCAACCTGACTACAAACCACTGTATATTATGACATGCAGAAAGAAGATAAATATGTAAATATGTAACACCACTGTCTTAAATTATACAAACGTTTAAAAATAAAATCAAACTATAAAAAGTCTGTGTCCTGTTCAATTAAACTGAACAATGGGGAAAACTCATCTTAACAATCTAAATATCAGAAAGCAACATTTCTATATTGCACTTTTTGTCATAGAGGAAAATGAATTTTTCACCTCTATGGCAAGAATTTTTTTTTTTAAAAAAAGCGGATGCGCTCTGTGCAAAAGAACTTGCCCACCCATGTTTTTATTAACATTTAAACTAAAAAAAACTGGCTTAGATTTTGTTTTTAACTACTTGTTACATCAATAATAGTTTTGCAAGAAAACGATCAACACTTGACCATTGATTTCATTGTTTACCATAGAACAATAAAAGCTAATTACTGATTTGTTTCTGTGGTTCTGTTCAAATTTCGGACCTAAATGCAATGTTAACACTACAAGGGGCTAGATTTGCTAAATGGGCAATTTGCTCAAACCGCCGTTTTTTGGCAATATTTCGGGCGGTTTTGAAAATGCCGGATTTACTAAAGCCCAAACCACTGTTAAAACGGGCAGAATAGACATTTTTTAAAACCCCCACTTTACAAACCGCTATCCCGATTTTAACAATGATGAACAGCCGGATTTACTAAGCTGGGGTTTTCAAAACCTCTGCAAAACACCCATCCAAACGGCCAAAATGAAAGAGGTGGTTGTGAGTGGTGAGATTGCACAAACTGCTGCTGTTTGAGCTATTTTGCTATTCAGAACATAAGAGAAAGCACCATTGATATTTAAATTATTTTGAAAATCATTATTTATTAAGGGGCAAAAGTAATTTAATATTAGCTTACGATGGTTTTTTTTTTTAAGGGAACACTATTATAGCATTATATTATGGGGGAAATGTGAATATATAAAATAATTAACTGATTGTTAGAGGGGTGTATATAATTATTTATGTTACACAATTTGTCATTACATAGTGCCCGAATAATATAAGAATTAAATAATTTTTCCCCTTAATCAATAAAAAATGATTGCCAAAATAATTTAAAATGTCAATTGTGTTTTCTCTTATGTTCTGAATGGCAAAAGAGTTCAAACAGCATGTTTCAGCTATCAAGCCATTCTGAAGCAGGTATTAAAACTTCTTGGCCTGTCTTTTGGATGGCAGTAATCACAATGATTATTCTTCACTTGCTATTTTCCAAAAATCCACTAGGGGCCGCTGTGGCATTATATGAAGTACTTAATCACTTTCAATGTGTTATCCCTTTCCCATTTAATTAATTTAATCAAAGCCTCTAGCACATTAGCGATTATGGATTCCCAGAGAATTTAGGATTATTTAGGCTAATGTATAACAAAAACGCTATTGCTAAATTTATGGGTTTTAGAAAATGTATTTTTAAGATGTAGTGTTAGAAACAGAATGAAATACAAATTAGGCTTATTTTCACACCAATGCAGCTGTAATAAATTAACGTTAAATCTCTGAACATTCTGATCCCAATTCTAGAACAGCATTTTACAATACTATTTAACAGTGACCTGTTTAAAATGTATAAAATGATATTGTGGGGAGGCCTAGTAGCGCTGCCAATGCATCGGTCTCGGGAAAAAAATGTGTGTGTGTGTGTATATGTGTATGTGTATATACACACACACACACACATATTTGGAGGGTGGTACTGCGCTTGGCAATGGTTAGCCACACCCCCACACTCCTCCGTCAACGCCTACTGTGCCTCCCACTATTATTGGTTTATAATGTCTAGTTGTGGCTCTTAGTACTCAAGGGTATTCTGTTGTGGCTCAGGTCTCTTCCAGTTGGGAATCAATATGCTATGTTATTATGTAACCTATTTCATATAATTTTATAGTGTGCTCTATCACTGAATGTGCTGTACCATGTAACAACTGAAATGATTTATGATACAAGTTTTAGCAACTTTGCCTTATCTTTATCATGCTACCTTTGTAATAAATACATGTAATAAATAAAACATACATTAAAAACCTATAGGAAAAAAAATCAGGGCCTGAACACCTCACTGCCCCCTTATTATGGGGCTTTATAAACTTTAAAAGACTGTTTAAGAGTAACTTCAACAATTTAAAAGAATAAACTATTTCTCTTACTTACTTTTAGAGTTGGGATTTCTCAAGAAAATCCTTTGTTTTTTCCTCGGATTCCTATTCGGTCTGTAATCTGTATCCGGACAGATACAGTCTTTGTGTTTATTTCCATAGCCCCTTGAGTTTATGCTTCGCGTTCTCTTCTTCAGTGACACAATGTCTGTGGATCCTTTGCACTTATGAATCCGTAGTTTTCCAGACACATCTTCAATACACTGCCACTTCTGAGAGTAATGACAAAAGGCGGGGGGGATATTAAGATGTCAGCTATAAATACTGTCCACATCCAGCCCACTGTACAATGTCACAGAACTCATAAGATCCAATCCATGTCTCACAGTCATGGCCTGGAGTGAAGACACGTATTGGCTTGTTGGTCACATTGTAGTCAATCAACACATAGAAATGGTTCTACAAATTAACATAATGTAAGAGACAAAATTCTTTACAAATACAAATCTACCTCCACAACCTTTTCAGCAAAGCACATTATTGTTTATATATAGAGAGCCAACTACGCAGCGCTGTAGAGCGATAATGTATTCACACCAGCTCCTGTGCCATAGGAGCTTACAGTTTAAATTCCTTACCGCACCCAGACACAGACTAGGGTCCATTTTGTCAAAAGCAAATTAACCCAGCAGTATATTTTGTTGCCCCCCCAGAGGAAACCAACACAAGTACCGGAAGAACTCCACACAGGGCTCTAGTCAGAATCAAACCCAAGACCTCAGTGCTTTGAGACAGCAATGCTAACCATCGTGCAACTGTTCTGCGCAATCATGCTTCAGTGCAGTCTCTTATCTAGGACACCAGAATACCCCCGCTGAACGCAGATAAGTGATTAATTTTTTTTTATAAAGAAAAAATAAATAAATGTAATATAATGAGTATTGTTCTCATACGTGTGTGTGTGTGTGTATATGTATAAAAAGAGTTTCATCACTTCCTTGTCACATCCCATGGATGGTTTGCATAACTTCATAACTTCAGATGTTTCCTAAATAGATGTGAGAGCAGGAATATCACTTTACTACACGCCAGGCCAGATAACGTGTCTTTTCAAGTTGAGTGTCATGTTACCACATTCAGATCGAGTGTTGGCCAGTCATGATATATTTATGTATGGTGTTTCAGACAGGGAAAATTCAACTCAACAGCTGATACATTAATGTGATGGACAGTTTAATATACACAACATTCTGTTTGCAGGGAATCGGTTTCTAATAGCATTTCTTTTTTTTTTTAGATTTCGATTAACAACCGAGATTGATTAGAGGTGAAGACAAAGCCACTTTCTGGAAACTGAGCAATCAAATCTATGTGGTTCTTTAAAATAATGTGTCTGTAGTAAACAGATGTCCAGCCAAAGGTGGTGAAAATGACTCAGCATAAGATTCCTCGTTCCTCCCATTACATTACATCCCAGTTTACCAGAAGTGTGTGTTAACTAGACAGAATACAGGAAGTGACACATCTTATCTAAACTTAGCACAGTTTTTGGGAAGACGAATACAGAGTGTTGCTTTTAAGATTGTGGTACAGGAAAACCAAGTATTCACAAAAGCAGTGACACATTTGACCTATTTGGTGAGGATGGACAAATGTTTCAGTTGCTACACCTTGGGAGTGGGCCGCAGATGAATGAATAAATTACAGAACACGCACTGTCAATGGAACAGATGTCTGAGAGACTGCAGGCTACGTTACACATTCTTTTAAGTAGATTTCTCAGAAAATGTGTAAACACACCCAATAGATAGAAAAGTTGTAATATAAGGAAAGGATCAGTGCCACGTTTTCCATGAGTTCAATGTGAATGCATACAGTAAAACATAGTCCTGCCTTATTCTGTATTTCCATGCAGCTTGGCGTTAAATAGGAGGGGGTAGTAAGTGTTTACAGGATGCGGTTTGACGGTCACATTTCAATTTGAAATATAAATTAGAAACTCAAGCAATTAGTTGGTGATATGGACCTGTTAATAGTTTTCCTACTATACTATTTTCATATATACTTCTTACACATTCTATTGTTTTGGATAAATGAGTAGCTAAACCATAAAAATAGACAATGTTTTAATCATACTTGCCAACTCTCCCTGAATGTCAGGGAGACTCCCTGAAATAGGGGTGATCTCCCTCACTCCCTGAAGAGTCTGGCATTCTCCCTGATGCTGAGCCAGTACAAGACGTGGTTGGCTTCGCAATCTGTGGCATGATGACGACACAGTTCAGAGATTGTGTTCTATGTTAATGTATTAATGCCTATGGAGGTGGCCATTTTCATGGAGACCAAGATTTAATCAAAGACTGACAGGTAAGACAACATGACCTTAGTAATGGAGACAGAAATGTAAAAGACACTTCAGTCTCTAGAGATTCATTAGCTGCTTTTCTTTAATGCATAGTTGCATACTCTCCCGGAATGTCCGGGAGAGTCTCGCATTTCTGGGAGACCTCCCAGGCTCCCGGGAGAACAGGGCAACCTCCCAGTTCTCGCCCCCGCAATAGATAAGTGGAGGGAGGGTGGGGCTTAATGACGCAAATATTTTGTCATCTTAGCCCCGCCCCCTGCTGTAATTGTCCCAAAATGTGACAATCGTTTAGGGGGCAGGGCCAAAATGATGCAATTCGTCGAAGCCCCGCCTCTTCATGCCCACCTCCCCCGGGATCTCCCTGAAGCCAACGAGGAAAAGTTGGCAAGTATGGTTTTAATCTAGTATTTCAGTATCTTTCCGTCATATGTACTCATGTTCTCTCAGCTGTATTTGAACTCCAACTTCCAGCATGTACTGCTAGCCATTGGACATTGGTTAGCAGTGCATGCTGGGAATTGACATTCAACATCATATGGAAAGCAATAAATTGTCCTCTTTTTAAATTTAGTATATTCATGCATCAGGGTGACATTGTGTTTGGACCTCAAGTGTCTGTATGCCATTGTTCTGGGACATCAACAGTGGTGGTTTTCAGACGAATATATTGCATATTTGGCAATCACAGGGACTGCAGAGGCAGATTCAGGGGGACCCCCCACAAGCGGCACCCCTCCAAATATGTGACCCACTGTATTCTGCAGAAATACTAAATGGAAATCATGCTCACACATTACTTATATAAAAACCTATTGAAAAGACATGTTGGACACATTTCATTCCAAAACTATGGCTTGGTAAACGCATTTGTGCCGTCCACTTTTGAATGAACCGAGCACTTTTACTTGCACAAGTGCGCTTAAGATTCTGCAGAGGTTTATGGGATTATGGAGACTAAACAGAGTGGTAACTTGTAATTGAGGTGAAAAGCTTATTTTACTGAAAGGGTAATACTAACGTGGGCGAGGTTGGATATTGATGTGACATTTACACAGTGCACTTCTTGAAATGCCTTTGTCTCCACACTTCTGGGTTGTGAATGTGTCTTCCGAGAGCAAAGGGGAGGTGTGTACCTGTATGTGCTCTGGGCGGACAATCCCGGTGCACCGATGCAAAATCATGACACTTCATAAACTGGGTGTCACAAGATCAACATGAGACGCAGAGGGATAAACTCAATTGCTGGCGATATGCCGTGGAACAGTGTAATGCTGCCGGTGTGCCGTGGAACACTGTGATGCTGGCGGTGTGCCGTGGAACACTGTGATGCTGGCGGTGTGCCGTGGAACACTGTGACGCTGGCGGTGTGCCGTGGAACACTGTGACGCTGGCGGTGTGCCGTGGAACACTGTGACGCTGGCGGTGTGCCGTGGAACACTGTGACGCTGGCGGTGTGCCGTGGAACACTGTGACGCTGGCGGTGTGCCGTGGAACACTGTGACGCTGGCGGTGTGCCGTGGAACACTGTGACGCTGGCGGTGTGCCGTGGAACACTGTGTTGCTGGCGGTGTGCCGTGGTACACTGTGATGCTGGCAGGGTGCTGTGGAACACTGAGATGCTGGCGGTGTGCCGTGGAACACTGTGATGCTGGCGGTGTGCCGTGGAACACTGTGATGCTGGTGGTGTGCCGTGGAACACTGTGACACTGGCGGTGTGCCGTGGAACACTGTGACACTGGCGGTGTGCCGTGGAACACTGTGACGCTGGTGATGTGCTGCGCACATTGCCGGCCATTGCAGTACATAATTCTCTGCTTATTTTCTCCTCACATCCCTATGGGACTCAAGAGGAAATGAGTGGAGATTTGAGTAAACACTCTGCTGTAATGTGTCTCTGTGGACTGTTCCGGAGACACAACTCGGCACCTCACGCAAATTGAACAGGTGAATAACCTGAGAGACTAACAAGGGAATCAGATATAAAATGTTCCTATTTTTCAAACTTCCATAATAAAAGTGATGAATTGATCAGAAACAGCCGGTTCTATGTAGGTTCAATTACAGTCATGATAAGACCGGAATATATGTCTGGTATTTGACTGTCAATATCTGCCTCACAATCTGACACCTCCATCTCCCGGTCCCAGACTCGTGTGGTTTCACTCAGGATCCACAGCTGGCCGTAGACTGGAAGTTTACAAATGTATGGTCGGAAAGATGTTTATTTTATGAGAAAATCATATGGCTGAGCCAAACCAGACTGCATTAGCTTTTGTCAAAATTATTAGAAAGACATTTCTCTGCTGAAAACAAATTCTGCTCAGCAGTAACAGTGGCAGCCTCACATTATTCAAAGCTTTGTGCGAAAGGCAGAAAAGTTCTGTTTTATACAACAGCAAAGAATAGTAGTTAGACATTTTCCACAGGTATTGATGCATTACATACCAATGCCTTACCTTTCAAGGGGAACATTCCTGTTTTAATCATATGCTATTATTTACCATAATACAAAGCCGTGAAGCTCTCAGGCTCACCTAGCGTGCCTGGGAGCAACTAATTGTGGCTCAGAAGGGATGGGTGGGGAATGGTCCCGGCCATTGATGTAGACTGGGCAGAGCGTGTGAGTGCACAGTGCTCTCCCCATAACATTTTACAAGCCGGGTGGCATTAAGAAGTAGCCGGGTGGGGGCAGTTGTTATATTTTGTAATATTGAAAAATGTTGTAGGTTATTGCCCACACCTGCCAGGACTGGTCAGACTGGTGGTCAGTGGTCTAACACACACTGCTGGCTGTAGTGCTCACATAGTGCCTGTTCTGATAGGAGAAACAATGCTTAATTCTATTACAATAAAACTCTGCTGGGCTTCAAGTGCCGGGTGTCAATTAAAAACAGCCGGGAGGAGCACCCAGGAAATAGGTGCTGAGGAGAAGACTGGTGCACATTAGTGACATTCCCTGAGTGTTACATTTAAGGCTGGCATACACGTGCCAGCACAAGCCCAGGGCTGTAAGTGTAACAGTCATGCTTTTCAGACTGAAAGTTTGTTGTCAATTTCAAAAGTATTAGTGTAACTCCAGTTGCATGAGGCTTATCAGGCTGATAATACAAACAGCGAATGTTGTTTTTACAAATCAACAATTTACAAAATCTAAGTAATATTTGTTAAACAAATAATGGTCTATAGTCATATATAGAAGAACGGGGACTCCTGAATATACTAGATACTGGTCAGTTAAATGGAACAAAATAAGGCTTTTATTGTTTAAATTTCACCTGTCGTCTTCACAGAGTAACGTACTTAAAACATCATCATTATCACTATTTATATAGCGCCACTAATTCCGCAGCGCTGTACAGAGAACTCACTCATATCAGTCCCTGCCCCATTGGAGCTTACAGTCTAAATTCCCTAAAACATACACACACACACAGACAGACAGACAGACTAGGGTCAATCTGATAGCAGTCAAGTAACCTACTAGTATGTTTTTGGAGTGTGGGAGGAAACTGGAGCACCCGGCGGAAACCCACGCAAACACGGGGAGAACATACAAACTCCACACAGATAAGGCCATGGTCGGGAATTGAACTCATGGCCCCAGTGCTGTGAAGCAGAAGTGCTAACCACTGAGCCACCGTGCTGCCCATAAAACATCAAATAATGTAATTTTTACATATAACAGCCACTGGATTAAGGCAGATAACACATATGTGTATGTAAACAGTAGGCATGGTAAATAGCGTGTTGGAAACTTTTGAATGAAACAGTAAGGTAAAGTACGCCTGAAGCCTAGTCTTACCTTTACATTTCATTTATTTCCCCAGTGCTACATATAAAAGTTACTGCTACTCTTATAATAAAACATGTATGAAATAATTTTTGTGTCCCAAAGAACCTCCAGTGCCTATAAGGGTCAATCATCAGGGATTGATTGAGCAACAAACCTCAGCGGAGACCTGTACTCAGCACTGCATATGTCTATCGGTTTAAGAAGAAATTGCCCAGCATGCACTTTGACAGAGATTAACAACTACTCAGTTGTGTGGCAGGTAGGAAATTCTTTGCTAGGAGATTTGCGCTCTGCAATAAGTTTACAATTGGCCGCTGGAATGCAATCCTATGTTAATCTGCATTGGAATTTCTAAGAACAAGGAGAAGCTGGAAATATTAATAATGGTATATGTCAGATAATACAGCAACTTGAAATTAGATGCTGCTGCCAGTAACTCTTTTCAATAACTAAACTTTTCTAGAGTTTACATTTTTCTAAAGCAGAACAAGTCTAAGATCAAAAGACCATTTGTTTATACATGTATGGGACCTCTTATTCTGTCACCTGTTCTACAGAATGTTCCAAAACCCCAGAAAGAACAGGAACAAAAAAAGGCAAATTATTACTGCTGTTCAGCAACAGCGTCCTGCACACGGATATGATCAAACGGGGGTTCTCCCTACAGTCACTGGGACACGGATCTTATATTGCATGCATCTTGGGATCCACTTGGATTTGAATATGGTCGGAACTACGCTCAAGTCTGTGTTCTGTTTTAAACTGCAAGTGGTGTTCCGAATTCAATAAGGCCCTTAATGAGGAGGGGAATGCCATTTATTGTATTAGAATGATGCTCTAAATTAAGGAAGAAAATAATAATAATAATAATAATAATAATAATAATAATAATAATATTAATAACCAAACGTTCCAAATAATTGTTTCGATATCTGTATTAATATTCTCAATGTTGTAAACTTTAAAGCAGTATTTGCTCGAGCAATGTATTTTACATCAGCAGTTACCAAATTTAAAACAATCACTAAATTTGAGGACTTTACAGCTGAATGATTTGCTATTTTTTTGTGGGCATAATACATGTATGGGAGTTGCCTTTTATAAAGCTCGCACAATTAGCAAAAATCAAGTTTGTGGGCAGGACTTCTATTGAAACGCAAACTACTAAAAGGTGAAGACCATGACTAGCCTGGATACACAGTCTGAACTACTGGCGTTGCTGGTGACCGTCACAAACACAGACTTTCAGGGTCGCCAAGAGGAATTTCAGACCTGACACAGCAGTTTCCTGGAGCCCCTCTCTATGCCACCAAAGGGGGCGTGGCCACATCAACCTGGTGACTCCTCCCACTACACCGACAGGTCAGGGCACCCAGGAAGACCTGGGTCCTATACTGCTCCCCCCCTTCTCTGTGACCCTGCAGTCTTTCTGTAAGCTGGAACTTGCAATTGCCAGTGCTATGCTCTGAATACACAGTAGACAAAGCACTGACTTAATGGCCTTCCCCGAATTAACTGCTCCTGGATTGGAGTTGCTTAAGTGAACCTCTACTATCAACATCTGGTCCCACTTCCCCTACAGATGCTGCTAATTACATCTAGTTTGGGTATAGAATAGTACTGTGGTCATAGAAATGCTATTTGTTGGTTATTTTGTTATAAAATTTCTAGTAAAATATTTACAAATATTTACACTGCTTCCGCTGTGTTTCAAATGCAAATAACTTTCACGCGTGTAGGATTAATTCATCTTATTGCATTGCGAGTGGTCTGTTTGGGAACATAGTTCACATACGTGTAGTATGCACATGAATGTGCCATAGAACAGATAATGCCATTTACTGGAAGTTGCTGAAAGGTTTTTGTAATGGTGGTTAATGTTCCTGTAACCGTGCCGTGGTTGCTAATGATATCCCACAAGGATTTATGGTTTTATATCTCATACCGATGAGAAGAACATGACCACCATGATCTCTGACAATAAAAGGGAGAGAGAACATATTCTTCCTTACCTGCCCTGGTTGCTCACATGCAGTCTGGTAACGTGCCTGCTGGCACAGCTCCTTCACACGCTCATATTTTGGCAAGTGGTTGGACTGCGGTGTAGTTTTGCTCGGTTCCTCTTTTTTTCTAATAAACTTTCTGTTAAGGGAAAAAAATCCAGAAGGAATAAAGGACTGTGAATAACTGAAGGGTTGGGGGACATTTGGTTACATGGCTGAATGCAATAATTTGGGTCTGGGACGAAAAGCTAACATTTTGGCCAAGTGACTAGTGACAATACTAATGGCAAGAGAAGATAACTTATATAGAAGATTAAATATAGGTAATTAATTTGCATAAGTCCTTCCAAATTTTTCTAAGGTGAATAAAAAAACCATTTATGTATTCTGTTAAAATATGTTTAAATTTTTTTCCATTTAGCATGGTTTTTGGATATTACACCAATATATATCTGCAGACCTGTTTGTTGCTATGGTAATTTATATTGTTTGTACATTTACACTTGTCCCGGGGAGGGGTGTGAGGGGGATCATCAGTGCTTCAGACTTCTGTTCTCTTGTGCCTGGCTGTGTCACTGCGCTGTGACACCAGCCTATCAGTGACACTGAGGGGCAGCTGCATGATGTACCAACCACCTCCTCTAGGAAAGGGGAGGGCAGGAACGAACAACACCCCTCCCCACCTTTCCCCGTTGTCAGCCAGCGAGGAAGAGGTGAATAACTTAAACCGGTGCCCAGTACCAGGCCCCTCTGGTAAAATAATATAATTTTTATAAAGTGTCCCTCTAAGCAATTTGTCTAAGCTCCAAAAACCAAATTGTGCGCAACCGCCAATAATAATGTTCATCAATATAAATAAACTTTTATATTCAGAAAAACATTGGCAGAGGTAGAAAAAAAATTCAGCGAGTAACAGAAATCTACTCCCTGACCTTGTGCGTGATGCAATTTTAAAAAATGTTTCTATTGTTGACGCAATGTTAAAATGAACTTCAGCCACTGAATAAAAATAGCACGTTACCCTCTTTCCACAAGGAATGTATCTCTCCAAATCTTGTTTTTCTTATTTGTCCGTAATCTGGAATGAAGCGGAGATTGCATATGTGAGAACTAGAGTATAGTTTGCTATAGTTTGTTATGTTTAGCGCGTTTCTTTATAACAAAGCGAGACAGATTATCTTGCAATGATTAGACGGGGTACACACTACAGACATTTTCTCCCAATGTGTTATTTGAAACGATTTTTACTAACGGCTGGAAGAAAAAAAAAGTCCCGATCAGCGCGACGATTCATGTGCACCCACTATATACGTTTTAAAAGATTTACCCTCAGATCTGTGCTATTCAACTGTCATAACCATTGTCTGAAACGATCATGACTCTGCAAACTATATGGCTATCCTGATAGTGAGTGCATATACACTGCAGGATTAAAGGGATGTCGTTCTATAGCTGAACAAGTTCTGCTGGTCAATCAAAGCAAACGATGGTTGGTGCTTAGGAACAATAATAGTTCATCGTCTAAGTGTACACACTTATGCAATATCGGGCTGAAAAGGTCGTTTATCGAGTAATTGGCTGAAAACACTGTAGTGTGTACCCAGCCTTACAAGGGCTGTGTCTGACCTTTTAAATGAGCTACCATATACCATAGGTTTCCCAGCCTCACACCCTAATAGTCCACTCTTGGTTACCCTGCATGTCACTCCTCTAATTGATCGGAGATTAATGCAGCAGTTGGCTAAACTTCACTTCCTGGTTCATAGGTCTTCTCTATAAATCGCTATTTCTGTCACCCATGATCTCCACTGATAGCCTTGCAGCTCAGAGCAGAACTCCATCCTAGTGTCTTAAGCGATAATCACCCCATAAAGGGCTATAACAGATGCCTTTCCCAGGCTAACAGCCAACAAGAAGGTAATCTAAAATGTTGTCAAAGAAGCTGATTGGACAAGCAGTGTCAGACATCCAATCACTGACAACCTTACACACATTAAGCCACGTAGATCACATCTTTGGACTAATAATAAAGATCAACCTGTTTCCTGGCCTCTCTATATCCATCAAAGTGAGGACAGATTTCCCATCCATGTCAGGGGGCGGGTCCAACCCAGCGATATCCAGAATAGTGGGAGCGATATCCAAATTCAGGACAATTTGAGGCACGCTGCAAAATATAAATAAGATATAATGAGCTATAACCTTGTGCTAAAACTAGGAAAAAACATACTAGTAGGTTAATTGGCTGCTATTAAAGTGACCCTAGTCTCTCTGTGTGTGTATGTTAGGGGATTTAGACTGTAAGCTCTAATGGGGCAGGGACTGATGCGAGTTCTCTGTACAGCGCTGTGGCTATATAAATAACGGATGATGATTATAAAATATATTTTTCCCATTCTCCATTACATCTTCTTATACTATATTATATTGAAATAATTAAATTTGATTGGAAAATTAGCATAACTACACACTGTACTTACAATGTTTAAAAAGGTTTGCGATTATTATGTGTAAATAAAATCAGCTCATTATACATAATAGTAATTTGATATGTAGCACAACATCACATACAAGTTTTCCTCTCTACGGTCTTAGCCAATAGCCCCTTAAAACTGGAGAGGGACTAAATAGCTTTTTCTTCGTTGTTCCCTTCAAAGTTACATATGAGGACCACATGCGAGTACTTAGCAAACTAATAATAAAAATACAATTATATTATTTTCTGTTGTATGAATGTGCTTGCCCTACACCCCCTAACATGACCTGACCGTGGCATGCTTATGGTTTGCATCTGAGGCCTTTTTAAAGTTGATGTCACATGGGTGTATTCTAATACACCATTTGGGGTCACATTCTAATGTGACCCCAGACACATAGTATTTTAGTTTCTTTCACACGGTAAGTGAATCTCTTTTGACATTCTGTTCTCATTGTTGTCAAAACTATACAGGATAGTATAATATTCTCTAGAACTGTAATGCCACTGCTTAAAGTATTAGTGAAACTAAACCATATTATCTTACACCATGGTAAATTACTTTTTTGTTTCTCAAACGGTCTGCAACAGTAAGGTCTTAACACGTAAAGACAATCAACACATTTTGCTGAAACAAAACTCCCATGATCCTCAGCTGCTGAGCAGTAACTGGAGTGCTTAAGATCGTATACGTAAAATAAAATCTTTTTGACCTCACTAAAAACTTGTAGTAGCAATGTATGCTGAAAATGAATCACTCCTTCTGGGTGTTAGAAGAAAACTCCCCTCCTATCAATACATCACGAAAAGGAAATTCATCCCAAACTCAGGAAAAGAGAGATAAGTATAACTACAACTTAATTAAACATTAAAATCCCAACATACGCTCAAGATTCATTTCAAGCCGAGTTCTGCAAGTTTCAGGGATAATTATCCATTTTGCTGATGATTTCCTGAAAAGCTACAAATGATATACAACTGGAATATACACACAAAGTATAGTTTAGTTGTGGGCCAGATGGAAGCTGAAAAAGCAAACAGATTAATCTGTGAGCTAGTCAGTGGCAATGTGTGTTGTTCTATCACAGAGGATGATTACAATCAGTAGCCGTTTATCTTGAAAATAGCCCTGGTAATATAACTAAAATCGTTTGAAGCAATTTTCTCTGCCATCCATATTTCAGTACACAAAGCTCAGCTATGTCTGTACCACAGTACTAAGCAGACACCGCAGGCTCCCAGACTTCATAGTTTATATTATTAGCTGTTTGTAAATCTGGTTTACAAAATCAAAAGAAATATTAATTTCTTTGTCTAAACAAGTTCATGAAATAGCTCGTTACTGATAAGGTCCAGGACATGGAGTCTGATGGCGATCCATGCTATCTGGAGACATGTTAGAGATGCTACAGCTGTGAACTAGACAAGAGAACCTACACTGATCCCGGCTCCACATTGGGTCCACGCACAAAGAAAGGGACCCGGATATCGAAGTCATACGGCATGGACTTTCCTTTCACCAGCCCAAACTGTCCTATGTGATAGCCGTGGTCAGCTGTGTAGATGACGTATGTGTTATCCAGTTCTCCAGTTTCAACCAGCATATTGTACAGCTAGTAAAAGCCAAAACAAATACAGGCATTAGATAATTGCAAAGCAACATCATTATTCACAAACCTCCTGGTTTACACAAATCTAAACAAGCAAAACAACAGATTAATCACTTTATTGAGCATAAGCTTCTTTCAAACTCCTGGATATTCTATTAACCTGCTTACATATTATTGTTCTTTAGAACTGTATATGTTACAATGTATAAGACACAATTAGACTTTGTCAGCCGAATCTAATTTAAAAATAAAAGTATACATTCTATACAAAAAAAGTTCCTATAGCGTAATACCACCAATGTGGTTTAAACATTGATGGGAGCTCCCAACATATGAAGTTCCTGTAATTAACTGGAAACATTTGTGTTTCATGATTATAGCATGTATGTGCTACACGTGGCATGGCACACTGGAGTTGAAGGTTACCTTCTGCATTGAGTCGTCCACAGACATGAGTGTCTGTAGCCTCTTCCTGTGAAGAACATTTGTAAACTCCATGTGTATAGGCAACATGGCCCCAGTATACTGCATGATCCAATGCTTGTCCATGTTTGGTGCGTAGTTGTAGCTGGGAGTTCTGAGGCAACAATGCAGAATAGAAAATTGTTATTTGCACAAATATTTTCGTAGATACATGCATAAGGTGCACAGTATGGTGTCTTCTGCTACATAGAAGCAGAGAGCAAGAGACCTGGTAGAAAACCTAGCTTGGGTCCTAATGTCAGCTTCTTGTGACCTAGTGCAAGTCACTAGGTCTTCCTGCATACAAAGCAGCAAAAACAGCTGGGGCACATACACAAACACATCACACACACACACACACCCACACACACACACACACACACACACACGTTGCATCAAGTACACATTCCTACAAGTCATGGTCATTGGAAACTATCAACCAGACTTTGGCTACACACCTAAGGAAAAAATTTGTTAACATCATTCTACCTTTAGAGAATGATAAATAAAATCTCCATTTAGGAACTGGAGTTGATGAGAGATACATCAAATCTAATCTTTGTCAATTTAATAAATAATTCCCTATCTCTAGTTTCTAGGCTGGCACAGAAAGTTTTCATGTAGTGATGATTTATCCATCACATGAAGGAAAGCAGGTGAGCCTTGAAAGTTACATAACCCATTTCATTAGATCAATGTTCATTCATTATGTTGAGATGTGCGAACTTGAAAAATGTACTTGTTGATGTCAAGTTGCAAAACTAAAATATACATCAGAACATAAAGCCTTTATGTAACCATGTAACTGAAAGGTACATGAGCAATATCCAACTCCCTGGAAAGGCCATTATAAATTGTGGGCAGAAATTCAATACCGTGTGGCAGAAGCAACCCAAAATCGAAGGCAATTTACAGTGGTAATAAAATGAGGATCTTAAAAGCTGCTTTTATATTGCACAAAGTACTTTTGAAATGTCCTGAAACTGAGCCAACAGCATTGGCTAGTACACAAGTACTACTAAGTATGGGTGATACACAACATTATATGCTCTGTACAATGTTGAATTTCCAGGCAGATGGTGTCTTATTCAATGATTAAATACTGCATATACACCCATGTTATAGATCAGTCCAGGAATTAAAAAAATTTTGTTGTTATTAAGGTACCCTTAGTCCCCGGGACCAGCCACCTTCCTTCATGTGATCGCGGATCTTCTGATCCTTTCCTCCCTTCCTCCCATGATTTATGTGTGACTGTCTCCTATTCCTGTCACATGACAGTTGCCCCCAAGTGTGTGCAGAGCTGTAAGAAAAACAGACAGAAGAGTCTGCCTCTCCAACACAGCGTGGATGGAACAAGGTATGTGTGAGGGAAGGGGAATGGGGGATGGGTGTCTTAATGTGGGTGGGAGGATTTTTGTACTTATGTTAAATCCTTTTCGCCGATTCCATCTGGAACACACTGCTACTATGGGGACGTTCTAAAGTAGCCCCTTGAGGGGAGGAAAGCTCTGTCAATCCGGCTTGCAAAACTTTGCGGCCAAAACTTGCATCAGGAGACACAAAAACATGAAACCAGTAAAACCAGGTAAGGTGTGGACAGAGAACCTGGTTGGCGCCAGGCAGAACTGATCTGCCAATGCACCGTTGTGCACAGCCCAAGAGATCCTCCACAGAATGGTTGGAATGCATGGCGACACGCTCAAGAACAGGCCAATCAGAACTAATATATGCCTGCCTGACGGGGAGCATTATCCACCTAGAAGCAGTTTGTTTTGTAGTCAGCCAGCCCCTCTTCTGAGCATCATACAAGAAGAAAAGGGAATCAGACCTCCAAATAGTGGACGTCCTGTCCACAAACATTCTTAGAACATGGACCACATCCAATGAAGTTATGTATCCCTTATTTGAAGAGGCAGTAACCTCCAGAAGAATGTGAACACAATCTCTTGATTAAGATGAAAACCAGACCACTTTTGGTTGGAAGGAAAGTATCTTACACAATACGGCCCTGTCAGTATGGAATATCATAAGCTGAACAACAAGAGAGAGTTCAAAGTTGTGAAACTCTTATCGCAGAAGCAATGGCAAGGAGAAAAATCACCTTCGAAATTAGGAACTTGAGTTCAGTCAACTCCAATGGTTCAAAGGGGAATGATTTAAGATCCCTAGTACCAAATTCAAGTCCCAAGGTGCCACATAAGGAGGCTGGATGTGTAGAACCCCTTTGAGAAAAGTCTGCACCTCCGGTATAACAGCTAGCCTATTCTCAAAATATATCGAAAACCATCCTGCGAAAAAGCTAAGAACCTGAAGAGTCGAAAGGCTGCCGTATGACAAGTCCTACTTTCGCACCAACTGACGTAGTTCCACCACATTAACAGGCTCGACATGGCCACTCGGGTGCAATCAGGATCACTGGAATTCCGCAGTGTCTGATGTCATGTCATGGTCATGACATCTACCGTGCACGCAAAGAGGTTTCTGGTCCTGAAGCAGAAGCTGGGCATCTGGCAGTTTCGGCGAGATGCCATGAGAGCCACATCCAAAGGTTCTCACTTCTGGACCAAGCATCGAAACACCTCTGTGAGTAGAGACCACTCCCCTAACTACACAGTGTGTCTGCTTAGGTAGTAGGTCTCACAATTTTATACACCCAGGATAAATATATTGCAAAATTTGCCGGGACATAAATTTCCACCCAGAACAATATCTGGGGAGTCTCCTTCATCCTGTTTCAACACTCCTGTGACTATTATCAAGGACCTGCCCACTGTCAAGT
The DNA here is from genome assembly GCF_038048845.1 of Mixophyes fleayi. Taxonomy (NCBI): domain Eukaryota; kingdom Metazoa; phylum Chordata; class Amphibia; order Anura; family Limnodynastidae; genus Mixophyes; species Mixophyes fleayi. Next base: position 232,346,044 of record NC_134406.1, on the reverse strand, counting down.
GAGCCACCACCAACCAAGCAAAATGCGCCTCCTGGGAGACAACTGGACCATCTGAGAGGCCAGCTGAAGGTGGAACACTGACTAGTTGAACAAGAGGTCCCACTGAACTATGCGAGCGTGGAACCATACGGAAACATTTCAAATATGGAGACCATCTCACTTATTAGTTTCATACATAGTACTGAAAACAGCCCAACTCCTTGGGCACTTAAATAACACTGGGGAGCTACAGCGGTTGCAGAGGGAAGGAGCTTCTGTCAACAGTTACATTAAGAGTTGAACTATTTAAGTGCCAACTCCATGCGCTCTCATACAACCCCATGGTAGCAGTGTCCCCCAGATTGTATGAAAGAGAAAAAAATTTAATGGGTGCGATTTTATTTGTGAAAGAGAGATAGCCCTATTTAAAGTTGACATCTAACAGGCTGTCATAATGGGGGAGGACCTGGTGCAGTGATGATAGGGTGTGTTCTGCTGAACTGGCATGGAACCCTGAAATCCTACTAGATTGGGGGTGGTATTGACTAAACTTTTGGGTGAAGTCCTTCTTTAATTCTAAACATCATTAGATATTATAACTTGATAATACATTTTCTCGTACACTGTCATTTTTTTGTGTGTTGTATTTTATTTTTAAACAAGAGAACAATTTACAATAATCTGCAAGTTAAAATGAGAAAATTGGACAAAAACCTGGAGCAGAATAAATGAGAACATCTTAAGAATGTGTTTGTTTTAACAATCTAAAGGGAACATCATTTGGCACCCTGAGGTAGTTCCACCCGTACCAGAGCATTCCAAATATATTATCACTTGGACAAATGTTCTTGGAAAGTTTTATTTTATTTCTTTCCTGTCTTTTTCAGCCAATGACATTTGAAATCTCTTTTTTTTATTTTATCTCACACAAGAACAGTTTCCCAGCTCACATGGAAGGATAGGTTATATAATCAAAAGTCAAACAATTAATATAAAGATTGACTGACCCAGTTGATTCTCTATGAGTCAGAAAGTAGTATTTGAAAATGATTCAATGTATTTTGTTTAGAAAGGTCACCAACCACTTAGCTTCACTTTTACTAAACGGCCTGAGGACTGCTAGTTCTATTTAAATATACAACTAAAACTGCATATTATTCATCATAAGTAAATACAGGTGAATAGGTGCTTGAAAGGAGTAATTGTCACATGTAGCTATATAGAATTATATATTAAAGGTTAAACACGATTACTAATAATATTAAACAGAATACTAATTTTAAATATTATACAGAGAAAAGGGAAATATTATTTTAGTATCAAATATTACATGCTAATAATGATATAAGGGGGACAAAAGGTAAAATAATCAATGATCGAATAAGAAATGGCATCTTGTAAAAGTTCCCATACAGACCCAATATCTAAAGTTGTGTATACTAAGGGGAATGTCATTTTCTGTAAGTGGCTCTCTGAACGTTATACACGCAGACACACATGAGCATGAGTTAGTGCATATCAAGTACATGTAAGACACGCAAGCACCATTTCTGGCACCTTCAACTATTCACACAAATTTCACTTGCTTGGCACTTTAAGGATTAAAGGAAATTGTTTTCTCGGGCTGCACCCACTCTATGGAATTCTCTCCCTCACACAATAAGACTCTCCTCTGGTCTACAAACTTTCAAGCGTTCTCTGAAAACCCACCTCTTCAGACTAGCTTATAATATTCCTCAACCACCCTCTTAACCTCACTACATTACCCTATTACCACCCGTTACACAATTTCACACAAGACAACTACCCCCTGACCAACATTGTTGTGTGACAGCATCATTTAGCCAATGAGTTACTTTTACCTTTGCAGCCTGGCTGGGCGGAAATGCAAAATGTAGACTTAGCCTTAGCCTCATGTGTCAAACTCCCATTGTCCCATAGATTGTAAGCTTGCGTGCAGGGCCTTCTCACCTCTTTGTTTGTTTTACCCAGTTTGTTTATTAGTTTACTATGTTTGTCCCCAATTGTAAAGCGCTACGGAATATGTTGGCGCTATATAAATAAATGATGATGATGATGAATTGTTGTTAAGGCTCCATTTTACATGATGAAATATCATAGTTTCCATCTGTCCCTAATTTTCATCGATAGTCCCCTGTGTTAAAGCTTTGTCAGTGGAGATTTATGTCCCTGGAAATGTCCCCAATACTAACCACCTCCACAGCACAATTATTTGTTTATACTACCATTTGCAGGCAAATGTTATATTCATGTGTGTTTCTGGCATCCTAACAAAGTGTACCCCTCACTTAACCATGAAGGCCGCCATTTTGTGAGCTGAAGCAATATTCCAAGGTTGCAGCCTATCAATTTACTAGGAGCCAGTAATGAGGAACTGAGGATGATTACTAGTGGGTTAATAGGCAGAATATTGCATCAATGCACATAATCGCTGACTCCACTTTGTCAGACAGGTACATTCTAACTGACATCTCTTCTAGGCACAAAAGCATTAGTGATGATCAGAAATTATTAATTGCACCAATGTCATACCTCCTAGACAGGACAGTCCCAAAATGTGGGGACTGTCCCACCATTCCTGCTGCTGAGAATGTTGGAAGGTTGCATGGCAAATCCAAGAGTCTTTTTAGGGGGAGGGGGCTTGGGAACGCCATAAAAATTGGGAAAGCACATCCTCAATATGGCATGACCACTACCCCTTTATGTTAAGCAGCAGAACAGCAAAAGGACAATTTTGGAGGTATGCACCATGTCTCCTCATAGGGACTTTAGTTCTTACTACAACACTTCTCTGAAACAGTTTGAATAATTCTTCTATTTACAGACACACAGCACTGAAATATGGTTTCAATGTGGAGTCAGAACTGACTTGAAGGAATCAACAAATATGTTCCAGGAAATTCATTTCCAAATTTCTTTGGCCTGTAAAAAAAAAATCACTATTTTGTTCCAGATTTCTACTCACATATGTTGGGACGCGTTAGGGAAGAGCTCAGAAAACTGTGGAGCAGAATCCTCTGGACCGTGTGGTGCGGCGTGGCTTATGACCATCATTATGGGCCGATGAGGGTACATCTTCTTTGATAGCTTAAAGTAACTAATGCTGTCATTGGTAATTAGATCTGTGAAATAGTCCTACAATATAGGGAAAAAAATAGAAGGATTATTTTTATTGGAATTTAAACAAGAGCAAGAGAGATATAATAAGCCTAATATAGCTAAAAACAATACAAAAAAAATATAAAATTACTTATAAAGATACTATAGTGTATATTATTCCCCAAATCACTGAAGAAAAAAAATATGTCCATTGTTAAAAGAAAATACAGTAAATGATTGCCTTTTAGTGAATGGTAAAACATATGCACATCATTCATCATTGATATGTTATCAACCTCTTTGCATTTATAAAAATGAGTGGCGGCTGGCAAATAGCTTGCATGACCAAAGTAAGCACATATAGATGTCAGACATGTTAACAACAACAGTGCAAATCACTTCTCACAAGTCAGTAGAGGCCGGCAGCCATTTTGTGGGTTGACCAGTGTTCATGAGATGGGCGTCTATCAATTCACTGGGAACCAGAGACAGCACTGAGGGGCAACAACAACAACACAGCAGTGTGTTTGAGAGAGGCCCGTTTAATAGGAGGAAGGAGCACTTCTCTGGGCTTCATGGGGCATGCTGGAAGGGGGTAAGGCCAAACCTAGCCAAGTATAGATTTTTATTTTTATGTTAAAGCTGTTTCTCCTATCCGGCATATCTATCTCATTCACCACTTTAAACACAAGCAGGGTGCGACTGAAAACACCAGACAGAAGTCTCTCCCTTAGACAGCGTCATACATTCACGGTTTTCAGCCTAGACTGTGAGAAGAACCACAGAACCCCAGACAAAAGGCCATCCTTCTATTACAATCAGCGGGTTGGAAAATTTATGTTGTAGAGGACAGTACCACAATAATGGGCTCTGCTCAAAGTAACATTTGTAGCTTTTAAATAGTAAGCAGCAGTTGTATCCTTCCATGAAATGCAAGATAGCACCTTTCAACCTTCTCTATAACGTAGCAAAACTGTTGCGGGCGTTTACTTTCACTTGTTTAAAGAGGTTAACAAAATGGAAAAACACAACTTATTCATATACACGCACGAGTATATCACATCACTAGCAAGAAAAAAGGATGTATGCCACCCTGGTGACTTCCTGGCAACACCTATTTAATGTGCCAAGCCAAACTTCCGATATCTGATAAGAAGGTTTATATATTGTCAGTGTAATGTCAGCTGGGTAATTTATGAGCAGACTGCTTTGTTCTTTTATTCAGCCCTATTTTTCTAAAAGCATTTTTAACAAACTTCCCAGAGCAAAATAAAAAGCATTCACAGCCTGTAACCGGCCTTACGTGAGGCTCTTACAGTATTAAGGAGCAAACGTCAAAAGATTATGAATATTTGAAACGGCTGCGGCACATGGTATTATAGCAATTTAATCTGTGGAAAGGATTATCAATTAAAGTAAAGACACCTAACCTATTTTCCATTGTAATTAAATGAACACTAATCCAGAATATGGTATATTGGAAAGAAATTCACATAATATAGGCTTATGCTTTAGTCGCATTTACCGTCAGCAACGGTTTAAATACTAAAAAGGGCAGTGGATTTGAGAAATGTAATTAAAAAAACAACAACTTAAACACATACATATATATAAATATATATATACACATACACTGTGAAAATAGCAGGTCTGTGCTGATATATTTATATAGCAGCTCTATATGACTTTTTATTTTCTGATTTAAAGATTTAGATGGGTGAGTAGGGATAATTGGACTTTTAACCTTAGCACTACCGACGGGACTTGTAAAAGCGTCAGTAGCCTACAAGTTTAGATCATTAAGACCAGCATGATCGCTGGGATCACGCAGCTGCAGTACAGACATTAAAGAGAAAGCTGATTTGCAAATAAGCTGACTTAACCTATAGCCAATATGGCTCACGGAAATTGTGTGGCTCAGGGAAATTGAGGAAATGGAACAAAAGAGGAGGAGGTTGGGAATGAAGATGAATTTTTAAATTAAACCACCTGCCCCTACTACTGGGCTGCAGTCTCAAGCAAACCTCATTTGGAAGCTGCTAAAACACAAGTGGTCACATGACGTGCACTTATAGCTCAGAAACAGCTGCAGAAGCAGAACCAAGGAGACAGAATTTCTCTTCTCCTGCTGTATTAGGCCAGGTGCTTTTATAATACAAAGCACTGCTACTATTCAGCTTGTTATTAGTGAATCCTACTGAACTAAACAACACTTGGTTACTGCAGGAATTGTGCTTGGAGGAGAATGACCTCATCATGTAGGTTACCACTAGTTTAAAACATGTAACCTCCACTTCTGCTATATAACATATGTACACATCTGATGAAAATGAAAGCAAAATAATAATAGAAACCTGCAAACACTCATTCTGGTGTTATAACTCTTCCAGTTTGCCGTTACACCAAAAAAAAAAAAAAAATCCATTCGGACCCAATTATCCATGATTATAGGTGCCAAAAACATGGAGAAATAAGTCCTCTTCTGCATTTCAAAGTATGTATCCATGCAGACAAATGCACACAATAGGGGAGATTCAATTAGCCGAGATGTTCCCGAAAACGCCGCAGCTGCGCATTTTTACAGTTCCCACGGTAAAAATATCTGATCATTTTTGCCTTGCAGCTCTATAGGGCGCCAACAAAAATGAGCGGATATTGCACTCAAAGATATACACACGTGGTGTCTCCACAGCTGTTCCGGAGACACATAGTGCGTATTATTTTCTAATTGAATCTCCCCCAATGGGTCTCATTTAGAGATGGGTGTACGTCCATCTGCGGAGACTATATATATGCATTACCATACTGAGCATGCGTACTTAGAATGCGGCCATAGTTAGATTTGAGCGCATTTTAGAATTTTGGCGCATTACATCTGTAGAGGCGTTAAATAAGTACAGTAAAGGCGTATACAGGTAAGTGTAGCACGACCCCTGTGGGATGCAACAAAATGAGACCCAGACACAATCCCAGATATGCTTGGAGTAGCGGAAGCCTGGTGTAAGGGTACGTGACTATAACGACACCAGCAGCACAATCTAGCTGCTCCTGATTGGCTGTTTGACCACTGACTATCTAGCTACTCCTGATTGGCTGTTTGACCACTGACTATCTAGCTACTCCTGATTGGCTGCTTGAGTACTGACTATCTAGCTACTCCCGATTGGCTGTTTGAGCACTGACTATCTAGCTACTCCTGATTGGCTGCTTGAGTACTGACCCCTCTCCAGCTAATCGTACTTCCTTCATTATCATTGCTGCTGTATTATATTACGTTGTTCATGTCTAGCTGCATTTCGCATTCACCAGTTGGACCAACACACCAAAGAAGATTCCTACTGGAGTAATAAAATGGTAAAGGAGAGCTGTGGGGTGTTTGTATATAATTGCAACTATAAATTGGAAAATGCATTTTTTACATTTATTAATTACACTGTCAAACACTATGGTCTCTTGTGTATATGACCCTTCATTACATTATATTGTGTAAGAGTAAAGAAATGCAATGTCTGCATTTATATCTAACACTATCAAGCTGCATTTCTGCACTGCAGTTGAGCATCAGTATGGACATTTGTATGCCTGATGTAGAAATGACCCGCCCCCTTCCACCCTCCCACCGCGCCCCCTGTCGGGGATCTCCCGGGGCTCCATAATTCAATGTTGGCAAGTATGGAATAAAACAAAGAAAGTTGGTGCAAGTAAAGAATGGATCAGAGATTTTCTTTGAATTACTGATGTTCAGGGAGCAATTAATCAAAATAAATTATGTTTAAAGCAATTCCTGGCTCACAAATATCAGATGTTATCCACATTAGATAAATACATATCCACATGCAAAAATGACCAGTGATATTCTGCAGATCTCCCTCTCTTTCCAATGTGCCTCTTGTCTAAGAGATGTCACTGGTTTCTAGTGAATTGAAAGGCTGCATGCTTATATTTACCGGTTCAGCTCTGTGCTCGGGGTGGTACAATGTATAGGTCACCAGTAGAGATGCTCAAAGTAGTTATGGAATTTAGAACTGGCTGTAAAATTCTAAAGTTTGGCGAAATTTCTCATTTTAAATTTGTTAAAAAATGTAATAGATTCAAGAAAACCGGCCAGGTTCAACCGCGTTCAAGCCAATTAGCACATGATTAAGCACATTTAATTAAGATAAATTTGATGCATTTAGGCCGGTTTTTATTTGTGAATGACAAATTTGGAACACAGTAGTGTTCGAGGTTAAACTAAAAAAAAAAAAAATAATAATAATTTTTTATTAATTAAAATATTATTCAAAAGTGTTTAAAACATAAAATAAAATTACAAACATTTTCAAGCATCTCTAGTTATATAATGGAGACAATACAATGCCCAATACCTCTTTTTACAGCTTATTCGAACTAAAAAAACAAAACAAAAACAAAAAATAAAATGCATAGCAAAAGGTGGCACTAAAATAGTAGAATTTTAAATAGAGAGCAGGCTGACCTAAAAAAGGAAAAAACACATTTATATTATGCGCATATAAAAAACAAAGTAAGACGAAAAATAAAGTCATGAATAAATATATCATGGAACATTAAAAGGGAGGTTATGCTGAATTAATTTGAAGCCGTATATCTTCCAGGACCTAAGGGGATGAGCGCCACTAAGCTTGTAATCTTATGTGCAATCCCATTACATGGGTCAAATGCCATAACTGGAACATCTGTGTCACTGGCTGACGGCTTTCTGACGGTGTCCCAGCATGCAGTAATCACACTGAAAGGGCTCATGGTCTGCAGCAGTTAGTGCCTCTGTGAAATCTCACAGCGGAGGGCAGGTCACCTTGGCACACATTCCTCACTTTTGTTAGGAGCTAGTTCTAAGTTTCAAACATCTTCCCAAAACCCTGTTATTTTTTACATATCGCTTCCAATTGTACTGCCCTGAGACTTGACACGCAAAAGCACGATTTTTTCCAAAGCATAATGAAAAACAGCACAAGCCAAGGTCCTGTTTATGCATTTTATAGATGGAAAATACACGGTCACATCATTTATCACCGAATTACATATCCAGAGGACACCATATGGTGCCCGCTCCTTTCCTTTCTGACTGAAGTTTTGCAGAAACCTCTCTCTCCAGACGTCAGAATGCTCCACAACTTTCACAACTGAAATGAACCCATTTTACGACAACAAACATGCTAAAAATATTACATCCCAAGGAGACATCTATGACGGAGATTTAGCAACATCTGGTAAAATATACAGAGGGGGCGTTAAGAGCATCAACAACTTCAAAGAGAGCTCAAATCTTGAAAGAAGAAATGTAAATTATGAATCAGCATTAACGTCAGTAACATTATAACTGACTTAAAGTTCCTACCTATTGTTGCAATCTACAGAAGGATTTGATAAAAAGGGGTAATATCCACTTTAGAGCTGTTTAGTTTCACTACTAACAATCCCCCTCCTTCCATTGCTAGTGCCATATAGCTGTGTGCACCATTCCTTATCCTTCATCGTCCTCTTATGTCTGCTACAGATATGAATTATAAATATAGAGTTACTATATATATATATATATATATATATATATATATATATATATATATATATATCTGTATCCCTATTGGTGGTGACTAATCACTGCATGGCTTCCAGTTTTGCCTGTTTTGTACAGTTATGGCATGGGATTGCAGTGTCACATGTTAACAGCATTAGACTGGCCTGGGGTATGCAGGGTTCGTCAGTAAATCTACTTACAAGTACCTACTGTAGTGTTGAAAATAATAATTTTAACTATACACTAATCTACTATGTAAAAACGTTTAGTTAATTATTTTATAGTATCAGAGGGCAATAAAGTCACTTTTCCCATAATTCATATATCAAACATGTAATTAGTAATTTTAATGGACAATCTGAGCCTGTGTACCCATCTGGCATCCCCCTACCCCCCACCAAACTGAACTAATAATAATAAATAATAATTATAATAATAACCTTACTCCCTCATTCAGCACGGTGGCTAAGTGGTTAGCACTTCTGCCTCACAGCGCTGGGGTCATGAGTTCAGTTCCCGACCATGGCCTTATCTGTGTGGAGTTTGTATGTTCTCCCCGTGTTTACGTTGGTTTCCTCCGGGTGCTCCGGTTTCCTCCCACACCCCAAAAACGTACTAGTAAGTTAATTGGCTGCTATCAAAATTTACCCTAGTCTGTGTGTGTGTGTGTGTGTGTGTGTGTGTGTGTGTATATATGTTAGGGAATTTAGACTGTGAGCTCCAATGGGGCAGGGACTGATGTGAATGAGTTCTCTGTACAGGGCTGTGGAATCAGTGGCGCTATATAAATAAATGGTGATGATGATGATGATCAAGGTCATCTGATCTCTCGGAGATTACAATTTTATAGGGATAGGTTAGAAAACCTAGTTGGTTTACAATCATGGGCACGTACAGAGAGTTGTAGCGGTCTGTTGGAGCAGAGTCACGCGCTTGTAACATTTGATTATTGCAACCAATACAGCTCTGTTCACAAAATGGAGCAGAGCTGAGGGTTCTGGTGCACAGAGGAGGGAGCAGTGTACATGCCACATGGTAATGATTAATCTTGTTACCCAGTGCCCTAGGTCCGTTCAAGGACACGCCAGCCAGCCGCGCAGAGCGCCAGAGAGGAGAGTGTAAATGCGCACTGTTTCCTCTATGACTCCCTATGCTTATAGACCCCCACTTCTGCAAGAACGTTCATTTAATGACTAGAATAAATGCAATGCTAGAGTCCCATATGTGTGTGGAAAAATACCAGCAACTAATTCAAGGCAGTGGTGCTTTATTTACATAGGGATTTATTCCAGAGCCTTACATATGGGCCTCAGTTCCTCAGTGGAATCCTACTTTATATATGTAGATTACCATGCGATAGGATAGTATCCATTACATGTACACCAATGTGACATTTTCACAAACCCCAAGAATCAAATGTAAACTGCAATTAGCCAGTAATACCGGACACTGGCTTATAAATCACCATCCAGTCATTAATACCAGTGTCGGCGTTTTAAAATCAAAATGACTTCTGGGAAAAAGATCTAAGAGGGACATTAGTCATCCTCCATGCCGCCATTAGACGTCCATGCAGTAGAGGACGCAGAAGAGATTTTCCAGAAGTTAAGACCTATATGATAAGATTCTGGGGCAACATCTGTTATATGCACAAAGTTGTGTTTTAGAGACATCCCTGAATCCTGACTTACTAGTGATTCTTCAGATCAGAGCAAGCAGAAAACTCCTGGGTTGTATCTAATGTAAATATGCTCCTAAGAATATAATTAGAAATCATTACTGTACACTACAATTTGTTCTTATTAAGCAGACATATTAGACAACAATAAATAACAATTCATCTGCAGACTAGTGGCTAAATGTAAGTGTATCATTAGACATTAGTTACATCTAGAGTCACTTTGCAAAATTTGGAAGCTTTAAATTACAGGCTATACTTTTTCTGGATTTTACTACTTAGTCAAGAAAGATAAAAATCACACATTGCAGCACTTGATTTATACACGCAGAAATGTAACATGAGCAAGCCCCATTTACACAGAAGAGTCAGCCGTTTGTAGCCTATGATTTCACAGTCAATAATTTCCAATAAATATTGGGTCTAAGCCATACTTGCCTACTTTCGGCAAGTTCTGTCGGAGAGAGGGGCGTGACTGGAGGGCGGGAGGGAGCGGCCAAACGTGTCATTTTGGCCCCGCCCCCATGACGGAAATGCCATTTTAGCCATGTGGGCGGGGCCAAAATGACACAATTCAACGACAATCGCATCATTTTGGGAATGCAGTTGCGGGATGTGGGAGACTTGCCAGCTCTCCCGGGAGTTCGTGAGACTGACCCAAATTTCGGGAGTCTCCCGGACATTCCGGGAGAGTTGGCAAGTATTGTCTAAGCCAGAGAAAAACTACCTTTAATAATGTTAGTAGGGAATACAAGTACTTTAGATGTTGTTTCCTAGGAACAGGAATCTGTAACCACTGTGGATTTGTAACAGACAACGGGCAACAAAATGCAGAATCATGGCTTAAAATAATTAATAGTGCCCAGACAGCTATGTAAAGGTGAACCTCTATCTCACAGCGAAGGTATCCTATGCTTGTGGTTTGGGACTGAATCAACTTGTCAAGCGCTGTTATTTATTTCTTCCAGACTCACTGTCAGTCCCACTGACAACAAATCAATATCCTAAAACTGTGGAGGATCAGGACATAAATATTCAAACATTAAACTTATGTTCATTATAGAATGTGATTATGACAAAGGACTGGAAGACTTAGCAGAAAAGGGAGAGGTCCCAGTAACTTGGACTGAGATTAGGGACGGTTACTTTTAGGTGTGTTTTGAAACACTAATAGCACATGGCTAATCTGTCATTATGAAAGTGTTCTGTGATGGAATGTAGAACTGTCAATAAACCAAAACCACAATATATACAATTAATGTGCTTCAAGTGGTGTCCTACATGATTGTGCACCTACAATGTTTTTCACAAACAAAAAATGTAAATGACAAAATAAATACCTTTTCGTACTCAAAGCCATGCTTTTCCTTGTATCCATTCCTGCACATGGTATAGTTATAAAAGCGTGAATTCTTGATCAATCCCAGCCATTCTCTCCACCCAGGTGGGATGTAACTTCCATTGTACTCATTGAGGTATTTTCCAAAAAATGCTGCACAAAGGAAAGGCAAACATTATAAGCAAGGTGTAAGAACACGTTCCTGGTCATAGGTCATAATCAACCATATTAATGCAAAATAATTCTTAGGTTACTTTTCCTACTATTCAGCAGATACACACATTTCTGGTGAACTGAAATAATTTGGATACATGGCTCTCACTGACACTGCTTTATAGGAGATGAATTAGGTGAATACGGAATATTATTAGAAAGTGCAATGTAAAATTCCATCGTCATTTTCCACTATCAGCTATATTATGACTACAGATTGATCACCAGCAAACACAGTGTTTTCTAGCCAATGGGAAGGGCTAGTCATCAACCTGTAGCCAATCGGAATATAAGAACCTTCCGTTACCAGCAAGACATGGGTTTCTTAACCGATGGGTTGCCGTACTATTTAGGATTTGTCCCCATGACCTACAGTTGTGCATCATCATCATCAATTTATATAGCGCCAGCAAATTCCGTAGTGCTTTACAATTGGGAACAAGCATTAATAAGACAATACTGAGTAATACATACAGACAGAGAGGTAAGAGAAGCCTGCTTGCTAGCTTACAATCTATGGGACAATGGGAGTTTGAAACACAAGGGCATGTGCTACATCATATTGCACAATGGACCAGCTAGAATACAAAGGTAAAAGTATTGAGTGGGCTGTGTGCGTAGCAATGTTGGTCAGAGGGTTGTTGCCTTGTGTTAGCTGTGTAGAGGGTGGTAATAGAGTAACCTAGGGAGATTAAGATGGTGGTTGAGGAATATTATAAGCTTGTCTGAAGAGGTGGGTTTCCAGAGAAGGCTTGAAGGTTTGAAGACTAGAGGAAAGTCTTACTGTGCGAGGGAGGGAATTCCACAAAGTGGGTGCAGCCCGAAAAAAAGCCCTGTAACCGAGAATGGGAGGATGTGATGAGACCATCACAACTAATTATTGTAACAATAATATATATAACTTGTGAACAACACTGAAGTAATTTAAAGGAAGCCCGCTATTATTATCACGAAAGCGCGGCTTGTGATTGGTCTTCCTGCTCACATTCCCCCCTGTGCTGCCATCAAAAGTTGGTGAACTAAATTGATTTGTGGATTCTGTATTGCAAATAAATAAATATACAAAGATTTTAGAAACTTGAGAATTTAGACATGTGAGATAAAGTGGCCTTCACTCAGTCTGAAACGACTGATAACAAATCTATAGCTAGTACTTAACTGCGTAGACAATGGAAATGCGATGAAAATGTAAATACCATGTTAAACATATCAAACTCTCCCAGGTATGATCACTGTTGAATATACATTTGTGAATGCCATTAGTGGCTCTTTTAAATAAGATAATCAGTGCTTCATATTTAGGGGGCCTTTAAGCATTTTACTAACTTAAATTCCTGAAATCAAAAATAATAATTCATCCCCGAATAAGTAAAAACTCAAACAAACTTTCATTTATTTTTAAATAAATATTTTACTAAATACTTTGGCGAGAAGCTCTACAGATTATGTCAACATGTAAAAGAAATCACTTTTCTATAAACATTACAAGGATGGATGCCTTAGCCTATTTTCAATCAATTTATTTAAACAGAATCCAAGCAAATCATTATAATATTATATGAATACCATTAGATCACAACGTACGCTGGTCTAAATGGTATCAATCAAATGGCAATTAACAAGGAATTTCCTGTTTAATTCAGCATTGAAAATACTTAGTGGTTTATTAAATGCCTTTTGCAATCTTGCACCAAGGAAACCATTGATGCATCCGTGACAGAATGCAGATTTCACTGATGAATGTTATCTCTTTAAGAATGAGAGCTCTGTGGTGGGTTCAAAGTTCAGGACAAGACGGAGACAGTGGGGACAAGGGATTTTGTAGGCTAGCCCAGTGGGCCCAGAAATTGTTTCAATTAGTACTTATGACTTCAGATTACATTTAAGTTGGAAGATAACTTGGGGCGATAATTTGTGGTTTGCAACATTTATCTTTGTTTATATAATAAATGATCGTAAAACTGATTATGTGATTCCTAATTTGTAATAATTACAGCAAGCAAAGAAAGCTTCCACTTGTGTATTGAAAAAAAAAACAACTAATGGGCTGGAAAAACCAAAATGTAACTAATATGGATTTCATACAGACATTTGTAGCCTGATCAGTGGAACTCTTAACTGTGTCAGAACTATGGGCCTGATTTATTAAGGATCTTAACTTAAGAAACTTCTTATTTCAGTCTCCTGGACAAAACCGTGTTACATTGCAAGGGGTGCAAATTAGTATTCTGTTTTGCACAAAAGCTAAATACTGACTGTTTTTTCATGTAGCACACAAATACTGGATAACTTATTTGTACACTGAAATGTAAAGTTGATATTTGTGTGCTACATGAAAAAACAGTCAGTATTTAACTTACGGTATGTGCAAAACAGAATACTAATTTGCACCCCTTGCATTGTAACATGGTTTTGTCCAGGAGACTGAAATAAGAAGTTTCTTAAGTTAAGATCCTTCATGAATCAGGCCCTAAAAGTCCAACCACATCAGTCTGCTGGAACTTGTGGTTCCACAACAGCTAGAAAGAGAGACAGATTGTATGTTGACAAAATACAATTAAATAAATGGCAATATAGGGGAGATGATACTGCCTAAAACCCAGATCTATCAGGGTTATTTATTATGGTCAATCAGCCCTCAACGCCAGACAAATTAAAGTACACATACTGCATGCTTGGCATCATTTTAAATATGTTTCCCTGGTCTCTCTGGTAACTTAGCAACCGCCATCAAATTTTATTTTAAAATATGCTGTGTAAAATTAAGGGGTCTATGCATCAATATATTGCGGTGCCACTAAATATGCATTGTTGCAAACCACAGCGATGCATATTTAAGCACTGCTCAAATGGGGCTACCCTGGGACCCCTCTGCTGTGATCTATTCTGCCTACTTACCGGCAGCTTAGCACTGCCAGTGATAGGAGGAAGTGCTGCGGGCACTATGCTTCTACAATAACAGATTATGTGAAGCCAGAGAGGCTTCAGCAGAATCCAATAGGAAAAGACGGGTAACGCCATCCTAAGATGTCGTTATCTTTCTATGCAATGCACAGCTTATCAAAGCTTTATGCATCGCACAACTTCGCAGTCCCCATATTAATCTGCGAAGACAAATGATAAGTGGAATATGCCAGGAGAAAATATTTCTCCTGCAATAAGCCTTTGATGCATTCTGCGATGGCCATTTAACAGAGTAAACTGCTGTTTTCTCCGTTTTAATGACTCATCGTACTTTGATGCATAGACCTCTTAATGAGAACTCCAAACACCTAACAAATTCATACAAACAACTAGTAAAACCATTGATCCTCAGCATCAAAACTCCACGGCTATTATATTACTCGCCCCCCAGGCAACCCCACATAAGCTATTCTCTTTCTAAAACATCTTTTAAAAAAATTGGGGCTTGCACAAGTGACAAATACACTGATGATTGGACGAGATTCCGGTTTCCAGAGTACAGTTACAACATATTGTCCACTGACAAGCAATTAATTTTAACTAAACACCATCAGCAAACAAAGCTTGGATACATTTTATCCTTGCACCGAAAAGAGTGATACATAGAAAAAGCTATTGTACGGTGCTGTTTGGTAATACTATATGTTGTCTGCAAAATTAATTATATTAACAAAACATATTGTGGCAGGTAGAGTAATTGTTACGCTGGCTGCACAGAATTAGTAGTAGGGACCATTTTGTGACAAGAAATGAATTATATAAAGCAAATGTGATACACAGATTTAGAGAATTATTCAGTAATTTACTACTACCAGATTTACTACATGAATGTAACAATACAGAAATTCTAAGTCATTATTTTGTGACACAATGTTATCTGTAGTGTCTACAGAATAAGTTATAACCACAAGTGTAAACAAGCCACATATTTATACCAGTTGCAGAACAGTAAAGTTCAGTGTCTCCACCATATGTGAACACCTAAACACTTGCACATAAAGGAGTTAGTGTACAGAAGCGATAGAATACTCCACAAAATAGATTACATGTGAAGAGTATGTCAGTTAATCCAAGAAGCCAATCATAATCTATGTTCAGTTGGTGGTAATATAGTAAGTGTTAAGGTGCCCATGCACACTGCAAATCTGCCCGACTGTTGTTTTAGACATATTTGACCACAATTGTCATTGTTTCAGATGTTGACCAGGTCACCAGACGAATCTAGTTGGATAATAACCCCATCTGCCCGTGTATGCAGTCAGCAAAGGAACATGCTAACTGTCAGGGGCTGGCTGGGCTTTGGGGCATCAGCCGCCAGGGCCTGACCCATAGTGGACTACCTTGGGCTGGGTCACTGGACCACCTGCATTTTTTCCCCTTTATAATAGACTGCTGAGTAGAGTCTTGCCCCCTGGGCTAAAATTTGCCAGCTCTCCCCTGATAACTGTACTCTGTTTTGGGACTGTCCTGCCTAGATCAGGACAGTTGAAAGGCATGCAATGCATATATCACATAACAAGGATGTACATTTATTGCACTTTTAGAATCCGATGCATAAAATACATATAGTGCAATGGCTGCATTGCAGTTATTACAGGGTAAAATGCATCATGTATTTTAACTAACTGCAATAAAGCACATGTTCTCATTTATGGCAGGTAACAAAAGTGAAATACATATGAGTAGAAGGAAAAAGTTATATCAAATGAACAACACACACAGAACGTGTTGAGATTCCATAGTTACTCTCATGTTCAGATTATACTTTTTTGCCTTCCTAGGCCATGGAACTCATCTCCTCCACTTATTATCTGTGTAAAAGAAGTTTCTCTGGACCCACTTATTATTATTATTATTATTAATTTATACTTACATTAAAATATTTTATCCATACCTGCCTACTTCTAAGATTATCTCCCCCGGGGTCATGTGACATGGGAAGGAGGGCGTGGTGACATTCCACGTCACCACTCTAAAAAGCCGAAATTCACGGCATTGAATGGAGGGGGTGGAGCTTAATGACTTAATGACACAGTTAAGCCCCGCCATACACTGCCGTTAATTTCGCAAAATTTCGGGAGTTTTGCCTACTCTTTCCGGGAGGACTCCCCGAAATTGGGGAGAGTAGGCAGGTATGATTTTAACTGTTTCTTTTATTTATTACAATTTATATTTAGGATAACATAATCATATATAATGTCAGTTGTGAATAATGCAGAGTTGCCAGTTCTTATAATTTCTCAAACTTTATGCTGCAAGTTTGTATTTTCTGATAAAAATAAATAAAATTCTGACAATCAATTGCGAGTTACAAAAAACATTTTGTATCAGAAAATCCGGATGCATTACAAAATTGATCTCGTGTTGCTGAGATCATTCTGTGACACAAAATAAGATTTGTTACAAAACAACGCTTTTATATGTACAAACCATTATCAATAGTAAATGAAAACAAATGCCTCTTACCTGTCCTATAGCCTGTATTATTGAGATATACTGCAAAGGTGCGCGGTTCGTGCATGGCTTGCCAAGATGGAGAGGAGCAGTTTTCATTGTTCGTATAAATGTTGTGGTTGTGGACATATTTCCCCGTTAGCATAGACGAGCGGGAGGGACAACACATAGGAGTGGTCACAAAAGCATTGATAAAATTAGCGCCTCCTTCTTCCATGATTTTTCTGGTCTTGTTCATCACCTGCAACGAACCTGAAATAAATAATACTCTTTGCTAATGTATAAGTAATTTATGTGCAAATAAAGCTTAATAAACAACTGTACCCCTGTTCCAAATTCTACCTTTCAAAAAGGGTTACATGTTGCATGAACAGACAGGACTCATACAGATGCATGCCCTCCCGATTCTTCAAATTTCTTACCAATTGGGAGACACTAACCCAACAATGTCTCACTGTACTAGAATCCCATGTCCCAGTTACCCCAGGACAGTCCCTGTTTTTCATTAGGGATATCTGTAACATTGAATTGTTATTTTCCTATAATTCAGACTCCCGTTCTCCCAATGTAATAGAATTAGTGCAAATAGCTTTTTAGTAGTTATTTTATAGTATTTAGTAGTTGTTCAACATAAAAAGTGCAACATGCTTTAATCAAATATCAAGTCACATGGGTCTTTTGGCTATTCCATATTCTGAACTATATATGTAATGGTCAGATGACCCCTGGACAACATTAAATCTAACGGACACTCAACGCATGATGGGATGGTATCAGCAATGACCATTGTTAGCTGTAGTCGGTCCCCTAGGGAAAAATGATTATTATTAAATTATGTTTCCAAAGCATAAAAAATAAGAACCATCTGGTCTATGAGACTTGGGTCCCTGTAAACACTTTCCTACCACTGTATATTTGTCAACAGTCCTGATTTTCACACGAGAGTCCTGATTTGCAGTGGTCAAAACAAGTGTGGCCTCATCCATAATGGTCATGGCTTGGGGAAATCTGAATGTGGTTTGGGTGAATCAGAGGAATTTAATAAAATGTCAAGATTTGCTTGAATTATCAATGGGCAGAAATCAAAAGGACTTCTTTGCATGAAAGGCATACCGCCGGTGGGAACACGGCTACCATGGCGGTATGATTCTCCAGTCTTTGCCGATGATGGCTTCCTTGTGTCTTGGCATGGGGAAGGCTGTTTAACAAGTATCGCAGCAGTACTTGTACCACCGCAGTACCTGTTCGTTTTGCGCCATCTCAAGTTGGCAATAACATACTAAAATCATTTTAAAAAAAAAAAAAGCTTTATTCTGTGAATAAAACATGTTTTTAATGAATGAAGGTTTTAAAACATAACTAATGAGTGAAGGTTTTTAAATAAATTGAATCTATATTTTAGCCTTTATTTTCTTTTTTTCCATATTAGTGGAAGCGAAAACCCAAAACTACACATTCAGTCCCACTGTGGCTGGCTAACTAAATATGTATATACAACAAGAAAAACACAACGAGGAACGTTGACTATATTGAAGGGAACATTGATCATATTTTATTACATTTTAACTGTGTTAAACAAAAAATTTGATTTAGTTGTTCTCCTCAAGCAAAAGTATTTTTGCCACTTTCTTTGGGAGTAAACAAAAGATGACACAGTAGGAAACAATATACAACACTAACAGTAAAAACCATAAACAGCAAACAAAACACTAAGGGGCCTATTTATGAGTAAGCGGCGATAACTATTCATTTTTATCCCAACTTATCGCAGTGATGAAAAAAAAACAAAAACTGTCATTGCCATAATTTACAGAGCGATACTGGCCCGGATTTGTAAGGGTTAACTGACCAATTCGCCGGGCCGGTCTCTGCCGACTGGCGCATGCACCGTGAAACTGACAAAAGTGGAGTGAAACTGAAAGCTCAGACTTGGGCGTATATTTACTAAACCGCGGGTATGAAAAAGTGGAGATGTTGCCTTTAGCAACCAATCAGACACCAGCAGTCATTTTGTAGAATGTACTAAATAAATAACTAGAATCTGATTGGTTGCTATAGGTGATAACTCCACTTTTTCAAACCCGCAGTTTAGTAAATATACCCATTGGACTTTAAAGGAAAATAAGGAAATATAGTAAAAAATGAATTACTAATAATAACAAAAATCTAAAATAAATTAGCTATTGACCATGTAATAAAAAAATATTTATTCACACAATAAAGCATTTTTTCATTCATTTTCTTGTTATCTCCATCCTGAGGTAAATAGGCTTTCCCAGTCGTAAGTGATCAAAAAACTTACCGTAAGTGATAGCAGAGCTATTGCCAGCGGTAACCAAATATATGTAAATGTGATCATTTATTGCCTGGCAAATGTCATCAGGTTACATAAATGGAAAAACAACTTAAAATGTATCACAAGAACTTGGGTGAATTCTATCTACACTTTTTCTTTTTTCTTTAAATATTAAACACATCAGTGCTGAGGTACAAAGTGCGCGGAGTAAGCAATTCAACTGAAAATTAAAATTAATTTGACCAGTAAGCATATACAGTCCCAAATACCTTTAGTCAAACTATATAATCTGTCATTATATAAATTATATATATATATATATATATATATATATATATTATTTTTTTTAAAGTCTAGGATATTAAAACTGTAATAACTTTTAAATGCAAAACGTCATACTTATGGAATAAATATATACGCCTCACCTAGCTCCACATCCTGATCATCTGTGAGAACAAGGATAATATTCGGCCTAATATTTTTCCTGTCCGGTGGAATACGTCCTCTAAACCTGGAGCCTTTTAGTGCTGAACAATGGCTTGCAGGCAGTTCCATTTCCAGTACCATGAAAACAAGTGCAAAACAGTAACACTTCATTGTAGAGCTGCCGGAGTCCTCAATGTGAACAGATGATGCCAATGTCGCTTCTGCTATTCGTAGGCAATCCTGTGGCTGCAACAAAATTATCAGACAGTCATTTTATGCTTTAATATGCCTATTAATACCAGCATAAATTTACATGCATTAAGACGTGGCATAAATGATCTCTACCAGGCCAGGCCAATAATAAATTAGCTGCAATGATTAGTTTTGGGAGCAGCTTCAACAATGGAGAAAAAGAGAGAAAAGACAGACACGGAACACAACACTATTCACCAGCAGAATATATATTCTCTTATAGTAACATTGTATACTGTATGATTCCCCTGTACACACGTATTTATAAATAGAAGTGTGAGCTGACGTGTCATTTGGTTCCGAGGAAAGGATGGAATTCCTCTAAGTGCAGAGAAATATTGGCAAATATAACATCTCTACAAAACTTGAACACACTGGAGGATATTTCTGAAAACCGATGCACAGAAAAAAAGTTACTGTAACCCATAGGGTAAAAATAATCACATTGTTCTAGGGTAGTTTGGAAAATGAATGCAGGCATGGGTTGGTTTTGGTAATACCACCTTTTCCCTCTGCACAGCATAAATCTTTCACCTAATGCAACAAGGAAAAGTGGTGAACATCAAAAACCCCAATTGTGTTTTTTAGTGAATAGTTTTAATTAACAGCTTATGTTTATATAAGTAAATAAATGCTTAGCTAAAAAAAAAAGCAACTTAGAATTATAACGGGTAGTTATTTCACTGGAATGACACACAGACAAATAGAAACACAATATTTGCAATTTAATGTTATGCCTGTGTTGAAAAGCTGCGACCCCGGGAATGAGTGACAGTATCGATGAGCAGGTTTAGCACTGTATAAAGCTCAGTTCCAGAGCTGCATCTCATCAATCAACATTGGCAGAAACTCTGCTCTATTCATAATCTACTGATCCCCAGATGATCCCATGTTTCAGCCTGCTGTCTATACAAACCCATTTTTTCCCCCCCTGAGCTTCTTTGTGCTTGTCACTCAAGAAGATTTATAATCTGATGTGACAGGAAAATCTTGGATGTGGGGGTTACCTAAATATACTTGTTAGAGTCGTTTCCTAGAAGGTTCTGCTTTAACATGGCAAAGATATGGTAAATAAACAATAGCCACAAGATTTGCAAACTGTATGTGGTATTTCATTCCTGACTCTTGCGTCGGCTAGCGTGCTTTATATGTTTATATGAAGCGTGGACAAAGGTTATGAGAAACAGTCTACCTCCTCCTTTAAAAAAGAAACTGGCCGGGGTTCATTACATGATCAGCAGTTTGGCACCTGAGACATTCAGCAAAGCAGTGTTTAGACATGCAACATTAACCTGAATCAGACAAGCAAGCAGAACTAATTAAGTGAGAAATATCCATCGTTATGGAACACAGAGGGGTTTAGGAATCGGTGCGGGTCATTTCTGTCAGTCAGATGACAAAGGAAAACATAAAATAAAGCAAAGTAAATGTGTTTTACTTACAGTCCAAACCAAAGTTAGTTTTAATGTAGGATTAGTCTAAAATTCATGGAGGGCAGGTTAGATCAGGTGAATAAGGAAAATAAATAAAAAAATAAGGTTTTGTTTTTTTGTGAAGGAAAGTTTTATTTTTTACTAACAGCTACTTAACCCTGTGATGTAAATCAGCTGACAACCAGGAGACTCCTCGCCAAGGGCCTGATTCATTAAGGTTCTTAAATGAAGAGGTATCTTATTTCAGTCTCCTGGACAAAACCATGTTACAATGCAAGGGGTGCAAACTAGTTTTCTGTTTTGCACATAAGTTAAATACTGACTGTTTTTTCATGTAGCACACAAATATCAACTTTAAATTTCAGTGTACAAATAAGCTATCAAGTATTTGTGTGCTACATGAAAAAACAGTCAGTATTTAACTTATGTGCAAAACAGAAAACTAGTTTGCACCCTTTGCATTGTAACATGGTTTTGTCCGGGAGACTGAAATAAGATACCTCTTCATTTAAGAACCTTAATGAATCAGGCCCCAAATGTTCACAGGCTGGGGAGGGCCGGCAAATTTTAGCCCAGGGGGAAAGACTCTACTCAGCAGTCTATTTTAAAAGAAAACAAATTGCAGGTGGCCCAGTGACCCAGCCCAAGGTAGTCCACTATGGGACAGGCCCGGGTGGCTAATGCCCCCCTGCCCCCCAGCCCCTGCTCACCGCAACAATCGAGCTGCTAAGGGGTCCCAAGACTGACAGCACACGGATGTTTACTAGAATACAGATCTCTGCTCTCCTCCGGTGTGTTCTTGCCTACAGCAGGCAGCGTACATGGTAGATTCCTTACAAACAAGCACCGCTGTCGACAGCACTCACAGAACATATCAGAGGCTGTGTGTTAGTAACGCAGAGATCACGCTACCTGATATGTGTCAGAAAGCAGCATATAAGCGCAGGACAAAGTGCAACAAGTACCATTATTTCTCAATACCCCGTGTCTACGTAACATTATTCTAAATTTAAACACTGGTACAACACAACAGCTAGAACCCCTGAATTAGCTGAGAAGACCATAAGAAGATTGTTATAATACTGAAGGGTTTCACTCACACAAAAAAGCCAGGTTTCACTCATTGAAAACAGGATTATCCTTGCAAACTGCCTGACCACACAGTGCAAATATCAATGTACCTCCCACTGCTTCGTGTAATCCTGGGGAGAGCTGCTACAAGATATTGCAGCTTTCACAAGCAGCTCACTCACATTCCAATCCTATCCTGACTAAGGTTAGCAGGGGGAATGATGGTTTTGTGAAAAGACAATGCTACCTTATATGTATATAGGATAAAGCTGGCTTAACAAATTAAAGGAATATAATGCATGATACATATATTATATAATACATACATAATGACACACTTTATACATAATATTTATGCACAATAAACATAATAGAACTTATTTGATGTTAGTGATCTTTAGTTTCTCCGGTATAGGTATTTTGTCCACTGACAGAGTGTTTATGAGCTGTAATTAGTGGCCAAAACCCATCCAATCTCCTGGTTGCTTATGCTGGGTACACACTACATAAAATTACTCCCGATGCCATATCCGTCACAATTATACAAATGACTGCGGGGAAAAAGTCCCGATCAGCACGCCAATTCATGTGTACACACTTTACATGTCTTAAAAGTTTTACCCTTATATCTGTGCTCTTAATCTGTCATAACCCTTGACTGAAAAGATCATGGGGTATATTTACTAAACTGTGGGTTTGAAAAAGTGGAGATGTTGCCTATAGCAACCAGATTCCAGCTATTATTTATTTAGTACATTCTACTAAATGACAGCTAGAATCTGATTGGTTGCTATAGGTAATATCTCCACTTTTTCAAACCTGCAGTTTAGTACATATACTCCCATGGCTCTGTAAACTCTATGGAGATCCTGATCGTGACTGCATACACACTGCAGAATGGGAATGACATTGTTCCATCGTTGAACGAGATTCTTAGTCTGGTGTAAAAATGAAATGAAACAATATAATGTGCTTTGCAAAGATAATCGTTCATCGTTGTTGCACACACACAAATGCAATATTGGACATAACAGTCATTTATCGGGTGATTGGCCTGATAATCATCTGAAAACCCTGTAGTGTGTACCCAGCCTTATTTAAACTTCAGTGCTACTATCTGCTACATGCTGGGTATGTAACCCAGTACTGATTTATACGGCTCCTAAATTCAGTACTGGGAAACTTAGTGTTTTTCAGGGGCCTCCAAAGTGGTCCTTGCTCAGCTGCATATGTTACATCTGCATTAGATCAGAGCACCAGCATGTGATCACATACTGAAGCTCAAGCAACAGGTTATATAACCCATGCTAACAAGACAAGCTGATGAAAAGACAGAAATAGTATAGTACTAGAAAGTACAGAAATATACTAATCTGCCAAATAGACTGCATGGGGTATATTTACTAAACTACGGGTTTGAAAAAAAAAAACACAATTTTTTTTTAAAAAAAATAATAAAATCAGATTATTTCAATTTAAAGCAAATTTGTTTTTTTTTATTATTTTTTTAAAACAATTTATCAAGTAAACAAATAAACCAAGTAAATACAATAATACAAAGTTCTTTTAAAATACTGTATCTTTGATATATTCCATTTAAATGACTTGACAGTGTCACCAATCATGGCATGACGCAGCAAACTACACACAACTGTCAACACAAACTGCAAAAAGAAAGAAACAGAAATGATGTTAAAAGTTACAATAGTTGCCAATTGCTGTGTCTGATTTGTAAATCTGAATGAACCTGCACATTAGGTTTATTGAATGCCTTAAAAATAAACACAAGTTCTGTAGCTTTGTCAGTACCCAGGCGGTTTCTCAGTTTTGACTGCACTAAACCTAATGTGGAAAATATTCTCTCTACTGAAGCTGATGATGCTGCAGCTGTTAGCAATTGCTCTACTGCTACCATGATATTTTCATTACCGGCTACAGTTTCTGAACCAATGTGCATTGTCCACCAGTC
Organism: Mixophyes fleayi; assembly: GCF_038048845.1. Lineage (NCBI taxonomy): Eukaryota > Metazoa > Chordata > Amphibia > Anura > Limnodynastidae > Mixophyes > Mixophyes fleayi. Next base: position 232,321,311 of record NC_134406.1, on the reverse strand, counting down.
TATTGCATACTTGCCAACTCTCCCGGAATGTCCGGGAGACTCCCGCATTTTGTGAGAGTCTCCCGGACTCCCGGGCGAGTGTGGCAATCTCCCGAATTCTGCCCACTTCACTAGGAAGTGCCCCACTTCCTAGTGAAGTGGGCAGAATTAGATCCCAAACGCCGCGATTCCCGGTGAATCGCGGCGTTTGGCCCCGCCCCCGCTGTCAAATGACGCAATTTGCGTCATGACGTCACAGGGGGCGGGGCCGAAATGACGCGATTTCGGCCACCCCGCCCCTTCACGCCCCCCTCCACTGGCTGGCTCCCGGAAGGGAGCTGAAGAAAGTAGGTAAGTATGGTCTATTGGTGCCACAGATGACACAACATCGTGGTCAAACCAGAGGTCATAAAACGGGGCTGTTTTTACAGTGATAAGTTACTTCTTACAGCTGTCCTTTCTCTCTGAACTTGAAACACTGGTGTGGTGTTGGTCAGTCTCTTTGGATGCTGGAATTATGTTTCTTGTCTGGACTTGTCTGTTGCCTGTACCTCTTTCTATCACATGAGTCATAGTTAAATTAGGTCAGCAAGCAATAGCTGTAGATACAGACCTTTTATTAGTAGAGCAGCAAAGGACTATGGTCCATATTCGACAGTATGCCAATTACCATTAAAAACTTGTTAAAACCCTGGATTTTTTTAAATGGTGATTTAAATCAATGATTTTTTAAAAAAAAATCATGTGATTTAAATCACAATATAAATCAAGTTGATTTAAGTCGGCACACCCTGATAGAATGTACGAAATAAATGAGAACTACTGATTGGTTGCTATAGGCAACAGCTCCACTTTTCCAAACCCGCAGTTTAGTAAATACACCCCCCTGACTTAACTGTGCGCACTCTGTGATAGTTCTTTTACTTTTTTTAAACAATATGCAACTGACTTAAGATAAGAATAACCAGAATGGTGGTTGAACTTCAAACAATGGTTCAACATATGAATACTTCTAATAAAGAAGAAAGCCAGAGAAACAACATCTTGTACCATCTACTTTTGATTAACTGCCAGATCTGCTGTGGGCTTACAGACGTTCCCAGTAATCGGCTAGCTCCTAGCTGTTCTCTCCTTGTGAAAGCCATCCCGGGGTATGTCGGTCACGTTACAAAGCAAAGCTGCCTAAATGCTCTATAAAATATAAACAAACTCTGCAGAATTTAAAGATGTCAAGGCTTCCCACAAAGGAGCCAATAAGTCACTTCATATATATCTCCCACAACATTGTGCACGTTCAAAAGTAAACACTGGGTATATTATTCCCACAGGAAAAGTTACGGAGTTTAACTCACCTCAGTAAAACTGCATGTGAAACGTCCCACACCATTTTTTTGTGTTATACAGTTCAGAAACTGCTCCAGACATTGTTGACCCAGAAAGTGCAGTCATCCTGACTGCATTGAGCAAACACTGGCAGGCAAGTGTTTGAATAACCCCCTCCATGGTATGAAACAGCTGACAATTACACCTCGGTGTTAATAAAATTCACACCCTAACACCACTGCAGAATACCTACCCACTCTCCTTTGTTCAAAAAATGAATGCACCTAGAGTACACTCTAATTATGTCATTATGTTCTCTGGCCACACAATATGTTAATTATACTATTACATTTCAAAACCCATGATCTAAAAGAAATAATTATATCACCATAGTTCCCATGGACTTTTCATTGTTACATCTAATTGGATCACGGAATAGGTTCTCGCAAAAGTACTTTTGCTACATTAAATAAAAGAAACCTGAGAAAATATGTTGTACTGGAGAGTTAACTGTACTGTTTACATTACATGGATGGACAGAACAGCTGTTGACTTAGATATTTATTCAGAAGTTGCATACTGTAAGCTGTCACAGTTTTATGTAAACCCAACACACATCCTTAGTTAGTAAGTTCCAACAATAAATGAAAAGCCCTGTCAGCAACAATGTAACAGCAGACATAGGCAAACCGAGGGGGGGGGGTCCTAGTGCCTGGAAACCCCCCTCCAAGCCTGGAGCACTGTATAATTGAGGTGGCTGGACCCTGCCCCCGCTTCACACGGCTCTGCTTGAAAAGGGGAGGGCTGCGTGCACCTAACAGTAATGCAGGCAGCATTGCCCATGTATATTATGGGGATAGGAAGAGTTGGAGAGCAGCCAAGCACTGTCTAGTATTATACCCACACACCCATGCATGCTGGTCACACCCACTGGTGGCGTGGTGTGGAAACCCCCCTCTACAAATCCTGCGTTTGCCCCTGGCAGACTTATATGTCATACTTAAAAAAAAAAAAAAGGAACAAGCAAAAGCTTTCCTTTATAATAGAATTACAGAATATAAATGACATGTAATGTATGGATAGGGTATAAGTGTTTTGAAAAAGTCACCTAGTGAACACATTACAGAGCAGCACATACCAAAATCATATATTTTTATATATGACAATAAAACTCGGTCTCCCTTTGAATGTTTTAAAGTAATGCATAATGAAGTATTTCCTCTTCTCTCCACAAAACCAGTAAGACAGATTCCCCCAGCTTTAGGTCGATATGGGTCAATGTTTGTGAGTTCAAGCCGGCACCAAGGAAACTCCAAGACAGTAATTCTACTCTGCCCCACATTGCTCCCTGTTCCAGAGTAATTCAAAATCACACGGCTCTGCCCTCCTAACTAGACTCTTACAATGACATGAGTAAACGGAGGCAATTCAGACATGCATTTCAAATGTTAAATAATGCAAGTACACTTCTGTGATACCATAATACTTGCTGGCTTTCTCTTTTACCCCTCTAGAAGATCCTGGAGGGCAGGTGAAGTGCAAACACAGGAGGGAAGGGGCACCATGAATCGCATTGAAATGACACGAAACACTGCTAATCGTGCCACGGAGACCCTCATCCCACTCACTATGAATTGGGCAGGATGCGGGAGAATGGCCTGTTCTACCTGGAGTAAGGGAGATCTACCTAGAACCTGGGAGTCTCCCAGATATTCCAGGACTGTGGGCAAGTATAGATATCTTATAGTTCATGGTATATTTGGATGCAACTCTGTTTCACGGATAATATTATAAAATGACTGAAAAAAGTACAATTTTATTCTGAAACTTGCATAGGGGTGATTGGCTGAGCGGTGTAAGAGACAGCTGCTGATTGGCTGGCCTGCCGGGCTCACTCAAGTTTTATTCACTTTATGTGGTGTGCTTCTGAGGAGCGGTTTGTACATTATTATTTTTGTCCTTTCCCTTATATATTACAAGCTTCCCATTGGATTATCGCAGACCAAGAAAGAAAGAAGACTTTAGACAAGTATTTACAGGACCAACATTTGTTATGGGTGCACAATTCATGAATGAAAATGATAAGGGGTAAATATGCAACTGCTATGTTATAGACACACCCAAGTACTTTCAGGTGTGTGAATACTCTTTTTTTATGACTTATTGTAGTGTTGCTTACCCACTATGTACCCCTCCCCACCCCCAAATTAAAGTCCTTTCCCCCTTTTTTCTTTTGTACCTGTACTTGAAATTCTTGTAAAACTTAATAAAAAAAAAATTCATTTAAAAAAACAAAAAATTGGTGGTGGCAATATTTATTAATACAAATGTCAGGGACGATAATTAGAAAATGATGACGTATTCACTTGCGTGTGCATGCTGGTGTCATCATGCAAGAACGCTCATGGGGTGTCAGTGCATGCTAGTCAATGCAAATAAGCATTGGGCTGGTATTTTTTAAGGGGACCGATCAACTTTTTAGGCCCAGCCCCTTAGTAGACCGGGCCCGATGCTGAGTAGGTTAGACTGTTAGAGAATGTGACATTTTAAAAAATAAAAAAAACAAAAACAACAACTTTATTTATTCAGATGCAATTATACAAGTGAGCCAAGAGGGGCAGCACCGGCCTTTCTTGTCAAGCCGGGCACAGTACACCTTGCCATAGGATAAATAAAGCTGGGTGTTTCACATATGGTCTTACGATGCAGGTTGGCATAAACCAAGCAGGATGTTATAACATAGAATTCGAAGCTATGACGTTACATTTTTTTCCTTCTCAGAACATGGTTCTAAATTCAGTGACAATCGTACAAGTTTTTCATTCTCCAATTCCAGGAACTGTATCCATTTTCATATAGTTAATGCTTTATTTCCCAATGACCTTTTGTTTCAATTACGCCCTGACTTCCGGATATGATTTCCAGAGAAAGGAAAACAGACATAATGCAGTTCTTGAGGAGGAATAAGACAATAATTCAATGCTTGCTCTGGAATATTGGCAGGATCCTACTAAATCCTCAGACGTATCATAGAATGAAAGAGGTTTGGACCACATGTTCAAAAAAAGTAAAGAGGTTTGAAGTGGGGAACATATATTACAGTTAATAAAGAAACACAATGACCCAATGTGAGGTAACGGCGGTAATATGTAATGGATTTCATCTGTGCTACTTCATTTAAATATTATCCATTACTCTTTTTTAAGTTGGTAAACTCTGTTAAATTTAATCTTTTGGGTAATGTAGCTGTAATCACTTTCCTTTGAATGGTACAAAAGACTAGGGGTATATTTATTAATCGGCGGTTCCAAGGAATCGCTAATACTCGGTGCTTTGACGGCAGTTTTTTAAAACAGCAATTTTATTAAAGTAAAAACCTGATGGCCTTTGTCTTTAATAAAATTGTCATTTAAAAAAAATGAAGGCAAAGTACTAAAACTAGTTTATTTGTTAATATCATTTCACAAAGGTCTGAAATAATAATAATTAGAGCTAGTACTGGTTTGTGCAAAAAGATTTGCAAAATAATTTAGCACATTACTTGCAGCAATGCGGAAAAAAAGTCATCTCTGCTCATAATAAAATGTAAATACTCACACTGAGGGTCTGATTTTGAGTTAGGAGCACAGCAAAGAAAATGAGCAAATTTGAACCTTGGCAAAACCATGTTGCAATAGAGGAGGTAAATTTAAAAAGTAGGGACAGATTTATAGTTGGGGTAAAGAATGTCATAGATCAACTTTAATTTCAGTGTACAAATAAAGCTATCAAGTATTTATGTGCTACATAAAAAAACAGCCAGTATTTTCCTTGCAAAAAAATAAGTCAATTTCTACACCTTGCATTGTAACATGGTTTGTCCAGGTGCAAAGTTACTCCTTTTCTTTGCTCCTGACTCACAGCAAGTCCCTAAGTGTGCAGAGGTCAGTGGAAGTCTCGACTGAGCAAGGATTAATGTACTCATGGAGTGACTGTATTACCAATCTTGCATTGAAAATAACCATGGGAGGCAAAAAAATAATCCTAAACAGGATTTAATTCTAAGCATAAGTGGGCCAATACGTAACCACGTACAAAAGTGGGGTCAGAGAGTGAAGACCTATGGATGGGATCATGTGATACCCCTTTAATACACCTACAGCTGTTTCGCAGACAAACTCTGCTTGTCCAGGTTTATAACCATTTTAAACTGCCTCAGCTTTCTAGGTAAATGTAATTTTACTTCATACATATGTGCTCTGTTTTAGTTAATAGAAAATATTGTGTCCTATTGAATATAGGTTTATTTTATAAACAACTCTCCATTTATTTATTAAATAACCTTGTATTCAATGTGGGATCACATACTAAAAAGGTTTATGAACAGCCTCCTGGCAGAACCATAACGGATATCTGCTCGTTAAAATGCTGGATTGCAAAAATAAAGGTGTCAGACTACTGGCAAAATCATTCTTTAAAGCTGCCAGTAGAGATACTGAAGCAGCGAAGGGGGCGTCGAGTAATTGTATTATGAGGCATCACGTGACTCTCATATCCAATCACGTGTTGACCTTTCAGCACTGAACGTCAGCTGCTGATGCAAATAGCAGTGGTGGTGCAACTTCTGTAAGACTTATGACTGAAAGACACTGCATTGGTGTTAAATGTAGTGAGTGACTGTCATTGGTCCTCTCTGCTCACAACACTTGATGGGGTGGTTTTTAAACTCTAGAGATATATCTGATGCATATGGTATGGAGAGTATAATACAATGTTGTGGACAATGTACAGTTGTCATACTCCTACTGAATTACAGTTCCATTGCATGTGGTATAAACATTAAGTGTGCTAATCAATGCTCACTCAAGAAACCCCAACTTAAACACATTTATTTAGGAGCCTGGGAAGAGCAGTATATACTGGATATTCTGCCACTGATAGAAAGCGTTAAACGTTGAACATGTTTCATTGACGATGTTCTGTGGAAAAGCGGAGAGGTAATTTTAATTATCCAGTTCAGTTTTGAGGCTGTAATAAATATGACACTGACTACAAATTTGGGATATTTCAGTAAACCTTTATGTTTATCATTATGTATGGAAAAATAAAGTGTTGAAAAACAGAGTATTATTTTAAAGAAGCTACTACCAAATCACTTCTTAGAAAAGATAGTTTTCTTACTACAGTGAGCACTTTTTGTTCTGTACTGTTTTACCCTGTGTGGTCCACTGTCTGTTTTCTGTACGGAACTGCGTTTTCTTGTGGCGCCTTATAAATAAAGATTAATAATAAATAAACAATAATAATAATATTATTATATTATTATTATTATTATTCCTTATAGCCCATACCTCAGACTAAAGTTGCCAGCAGACGTAGAGAGATAGAAGGCTATTTTAGACAAATGAGTCCCAAATCATTGTGTGTCAGCCCAAAATGACCAGTTACCCCATAAAACATATCTCAGTGCCCGCTAGAGGAGGTAATGCATCTTAAGTTATTGCCCTACAAGCAGAATCAAAGTGGATGATGAGGATGAACAGAGTTGAAGGATGTGGATTTAATAAGCAGCTAAACTGAAAGTATTTCTATACCCAATAAGTATCTATTTTTTGAGTTCCTCTTGATTATTCATGGAGTGAAATCATATAAGTTTTAAAAATTAACACTATAGAATGATTGGTCTATAAATTGTGTTCGGACAATGCTGACCACAAGGTATCAATATTAATCTGACACAAATATTTGAGTTAATCCGCTTACATTGGTATATTGCTATGCAATGTGTCTTTTTAACTAAGGTTCATCTATAATTTGTGGCGTTTGCAAAGTAAAATGGATAAAGAAAGGATTGCTTACAAAACAGCTGTAAGGCTCCTGCGACCCTATGTATAGAGTTGCATTCACATGCCATGTATTTATTTTATTTATTTAAAGTGCTTGGTGATTACTTATTAGCCCAATGAATCTAAATAAGCTCTGCTCTGAGGTTATTTGATTATAAGATTGTTAATAATTCCATGTGAGTACATTTATCCCGGCTAAGACTAGATTTACAATGAACTTTGTGCACCCAGGGTGAACATTTACATGTTATTATGGGCACAATATGCATGAACCATTGATGGTTATGGGCTAAAACTTTTTCAAACGGTGAATGACCAGATCTCCATAAGTCACCAAAAGTGCAGCCTGCTTCTCTGCTATGTAGCTGCAGTAAAGGACTCTTAAAAAGACGCACTGCAGGAAATCCAAATCAGTCAAACGTGGAAAAACAAGGCAAACTACACTACAAATGTAATAGGTGATCTAAAATAAAATGCAAAGTTTTAATTTATGGCGCTTTACATTGATTAAAACATAGATTTTGGTGGGTTTAAAGTTCCGAACGGGAGATCCTCACTCCTGGTCCAGTGGTGCTTGTTCAGGGATATCCAAATAATTGCCTCATTAACATTTCATTTGCATAAATAGGGAATTAATGGGGGATGGGCTTTAATGGCCCCAGAAGGCCAATCCCAACAAGAAATAGGATTTCCAAAATTGCTGGATACACAGAGTGTCGATCAGTAAAACTTTGTATTTCATTTAAGGTCCCTTAATTCCTCCTAAGTAATGTTTTACCTATTGGGTGGGGTCAGCCTTTACCTTGAAATTTTATATCTGTAATATTGATTACAGGATATCTGGCGATGATAAAGGGTACATTGACCTGGACTATATAGATAAAAGTTTTAATAATGGCCCTTATAAGAGCCAGGTCTAAGAATAATGTTCTTTGTTTTGCGTCACAGAGAAAACTGCTGACATCGGTTTATTATCTGTGGACTAGACCACAGGAGATTAAGGATGGCCTTGAGAACATCCAAAATAATGGAAACAAACCCACTTCAATTTCCGGAAGGATTACCAGTCTGCAGGCAGAAGGATAGAGCGTAATGTTACTGTATACTAAAGCACAAACCTTTCCATAGTTCACTGTCCTCAGAGTCCAGGCACTGTTTGCAAATAGCACATGAAATTAAAGACTCCTCACTGATATTGTTACATGCCAAATGTAATATAGCAACTATTAGCTATTAATGACATTTATATCAAAAAAGATTTGTCAGAGGAAGCTTAATTTTTTCTTCTCTTGTCCTTAACCTTTTCACCATTTTATTATTGAACAATTGCACGTTTCACATGCTGGATATAAATCCCGGAATATCATGATGAACAAGTAGGTTTTTTATGCAGGGGATCTATTGGAAAGAGTGTAGTATACCACTACCTCTCCACAGATTATTAGCTGTGTTACTAATAAAGTTAGGGTTTAATGACAATAAACTTCTATTCCATCTTGAGACACTGCAATTTTTGGCCCTGTGTACCATATTGTTAACCTGTCTAAAATGGATAGAACACAGTAGAAACAGCAATTTTGTGGCCTGAAACAAAATGCAGTCTATTAAATCGCAAGCAACTAGTGACACCAATGAGGGATGAGGAACAAAGTGATGTCACTCATTTCTAGCGAATTGATTGGTACATACGTGGCTGTGTGTAGGCGCACATTGTGCAGCAAATCAGGTCCCCCTGAACTTGCCACATGGTTCTGCCAAAAATCATAAGCTTCTAAACCTGAGAGATGCTCCAATTCCAACCCATAACATTCAGTGATAATCGCTGTTTTTCTGCGATTCTGGATGTAGCTCCCTGACAGTTAAAGTGTTCTAAAGTGCTATCATGTGACACAGTTACTAGAATTTACCATGGAATAGTAAGAGGGGAATTTATTTGGCCGCGAGCTGCCCCCAAACATCACTGTGCACCTCGCATCACCTCGTGCCAAACTGAATCCCCCCCTATGTGTCAGATCTGTTTTAATAGCCAAAAAAAGTGGGGTTTTGAAAAGAATAATTCCAGCATTTTTTCTTTCTATTTTTTTTTTTTTTTACAAACTAAGCCCCACCTCCCCTGCTAATACCTGTGGGGGCTTTTTATCTGGGAAGCCCATCCTCTGTGCTGTAGGGGTCCCTGAACAAATTACTAAGCCACAAAGGAGTGCCCGATTCCATGTAGCCCGATTTTGTAGAGTCTTCAGCATCCCCTACAGTGCAGTAGATGTGGTCTCCAGTAGAGGGACCCACTCAGTTGAGATAAAAGGGTGGTGTGGGGATTAGTTTGGATATTTTTTCACCTAAAATATGAAAGTATCTTTTACAAAAAAGTCAGTCTGAAACTTACCTGTACTTTACTCTCACTCTTTCTTAAATTTTACCATATTTTCCCATCGCCAAAGACAGGCATTTCCATTAGAACAGTACTTTCATCATGCCTCACAGTGCCTCATGCATCACAGTGTTGATAGTATGACACGGACCTTCTAATATTTAGAATCCCGAAAGTGGGACAAAATCTCCCTGACCCCGATCCACCCATACTCCGCCCACAAATGGTCATATATAGGTAAAATGCCACCCACTTTCCCATTAAGCCCCACCTATTTTGTAGGCCACTAACCGGGATATCCCACCAAAATCGGGAGAGTTGTGATGTATGCATGGATAATAGACAGTATTATATCTAATGTAAATGTATAGAGTCTCTTATCATTTAAATGCATCCTATGTAACTAAATATTAATCACCAAGGGCTGTATGTTTTCTTTCTTAATTCCTAGACATAAGGTTTACGTTTATTCATAAAATAGTAATCGCTCTAATATGTTATTTCCATGACTGTAGCCATTTCTATTAATATGACTCAGGACTGAATAGTTATCTGTAGATTATCGTCTAGATATCCAGTAACCGCTGTGTCCCAGTGTGTGAGGTTAAAAGTCAGGGTTCTTAAAAAAGTATTTTTTTTTCACAGGCAATGAAAGAAAAGGTTCTTTTTACAGCAATTAGCATGACATACAAAAATATGCTTAGGGGGTTAGTCATAACCAGAGGTGTACAATGCCTTATGGGCTGAGCACACCAAGTTATAGGTTCACAATTACTTAGGCAGACAACTGGCAAAGTACAAGTGTACTTTATTTTATATAAAAAATAGATGTATTTACAGGCCACACTAGGAAGCTTACTAGCCAATCCTACCATAAAGGGGTTTTAAACACCAAGTTCTCTAGAGTGATGTTCCCGATCCTATAGAGCTCTGTCTCAGCCACCTAGCCACACTGTTCCCTTCTGTGCCAACTGGGTAGGGACCAAGTCCGATGTCCATAACTCCTAGTCAGTCTGTCTCGCAGTAGAACACCCAGGAGAAGGCTGAGTTCCCCCTTTTAAACCCAAACTGGTTCCCACAGTGGTGAGGGCTCGGTGGGGCTGGTTCCAGATAAGACTTCCCTGTTGGGTACCTGCTTACTGGAGCGCGGCTCCTGATCCTTCCCCCCCCCAGGTCCTCAGGTTGTAGTAGGCACCTTGTGGAGAGGAAGTCTACTGAGCATGGTGGAGAACAAAGGACTCCTATTTGTCAGGTAGTAAAAGTTCTGTGTTCCAACCCTCAGTTAACCCTGAGTATCTTTGAGTAAAAATGATCCTACTGCTAACTGACCCTTTCAGCACAACATAACCGACCGCTAGTGGAGATAGTCCCGCTGATTCTTCAGCCAGCGGGTGGCACAACTTCTCAAGGTACATCCAGGTGGTTGCTGGTACCTCCAGATAACAATGGCTCTTTTAGATGACATACTGAGAAATCTAGCAGCATCTAATGAACCCAACCGGCGACATTTAAGGACAAGTGAAGAAACCTATAGTACACCATACAGTACTATATATATATATATTCACAGGTACATTGCTGACTGAGCGGGAATGCTAGCGAGCTTAACATTTATTCGCACTGAACAGCACCCTCCTCTCGCCACGCTAACATACACTGCCTGCTATTTATTTGCAATATTTACAAAATAGTTCTGCAAAATATTTGCCTCATTCTGCATTAGGCCGTAGAATTTTGCACATGTCACTGGCAGAATTTATACTAAAAGGTTCCTATTATTAAAGGGTGAAAAGCCCCATCTCTGGTGAAAATAGGTGTTTTTGCCCTATATATTATGGGGTCACCGCAAAGAATGAATTACTTTAAATTATTTGTAAAAATATTTTACATCTGTTTTTAGCTTCTTCTTTTTTTTTTAACCAAGAAGTGACACTGAAAGTCCGAGCTTGCAATTGGACTGTGCATGTGTGAAAAACATTTCAGATAGCCTAAAACGTTGAAAAATGCTGTCATTTGCAGATTTATGTGTGCATTGTTTTGTGCTGCTGCTTAAACTCCACAACTCAGCTAAAAATATACTTGTCACACCAAGGAGACTGATATAATTAAATAGATGATTTGTCACTGAAGTAAAATCAGCCATTCATGAATGCTGGTCACCAGAGGCCATTCCAAACAATGCATATTTCAGAGGAATCTGAAGTAATCCCTTCTTTGCACTGATTTGGTTTCCTGGCTGTCTCAGGAACATGTGGCCAGCAAACGGAGGCTTATTAAATCCTGATGTTATATAGAAGATTATAATAAGTCCAGGTTCTGCTGTAATTTCACATTTTTTATATTATTGGCACACTACTGAACTTTTTAAAGGATTGTTATATCAAAGCAATCTGAGTATTGTTTAATCACACTTTACTTCTGATAGTAAAATGTATACAGTACATTTTTGTATAATATAAGTTATGAATGTATTTAAAACAGTTTGTTTAAATAAAAACCCATGTACCAAAATATAGACCCTTACTCACACTAATTTTTTCTCCACTCCAGGGGGTGGGGCATTGCCAATCATGTCACTTTGGCCCCTCCCTGCCACGCAATGCCACAATCGTGTCATATCTCTGCAGGGGGAAGGGCCAAAATAACAAAATATTATACAATGAAAATTATGGTTCATGTATAATTGAGCAAAAGTGGAAATCTGCAGCCAAATATGTTTTTGTGACATTACACCGCTACTTTTGCCCGAGCGCACCTCATTTTACAGAAATCTGCATGGACCTGTAGTCATGTTTGCCCCCATATAGAAATCTAGACTTTACTTTGGGGGACATGGATATGTACATGAGCTGGCTGGGGTGTAGAAGGTGCATTTAAGGAGGCGTTAATAGTTTTACAGACATTCACACAACGGGCCTGATTCATTAAGGATCTTAACTGATGAAACTTCTTATTTCAGTCTCCTGGACAAAACCATGTTACAATGCAAGGGGTGCAAATTAGGATTTTGTTTTGCACATAAGTTAAATACTGACTGTTTTTTCATGTAGCACACAAATATCAACTTTAAATTTCAGTTGTACAAATAAGCTATCAAGTATTTGTGTGCTACATGAACAAACAGTCAGTATTCTGTTTTGCACATAAGTTAAATACTAATTTGCACCCCTTGCAATGTAACATGGTTTTGTCCAGGAGACTGAAATAAGAAGTTTCTCAAGTTAAGATCCTTAATGAATCAGGCCCAACATCTTTTTTTCTGCAAAAATACATGATTTTTATACCTTCTCAGAAGTGATGCCAACCAGGCCTCTTCCTATGCTTTTACTGGGCAGCATTTTGTAACTACCAGTTGCACTAAAAATGTGTGCTCCCAGTTTTCATAATTTGTGCCCACTACAGAGCATACATTGCATTATAAGGGAGTACATCTAGGTGTTCCTTGTTCCTCAAGGCAAAAAAATATATATGTATGTATTTCAAAGTTTTTATTTACTTTCAATTGCACTGTGGATGGATTAACTCCAGACTAGACATAGTCCAAACATTAAATATATATTGGAACATGTTTTCTCGGCCTCCTTAGTAGAAGTTGGTTCCTTCATGTGCCTGGCAATTTTTCCAACTTGCCACAAGTCTTCGGTGGCTCAGCTGCCCACGGAGGTGTTCTCTCTTTCCTATTATCAGCACACTCGTCTGCTTCTGAATGCACATTCCAATGGTTTCTAATCCAGCGGCTGCGGAGGCGCACTAAATGTACAACATACATACTGCCGTATAAAACCAATGTTTAGATTTAGAAGAAAGTTGTTATTTAGGTGTATTTCAAGGATAATTAAGGATTAAAGAGATACATTTTACACTCTTTATTGTGGAAACACCATGAAGAGAGCTGTCACTCACAAGGCATGCATTATATGTATAAACTAGCCCAGTTTCCTTTGCACAAAGAGTTTCCATGTAGGGTGATTGTGTTGAACACGGGTTATGCCTGCACAAGGCCCAAAGCCCCACTCATTCATAAAGATGAGACAATTCAAAAACAACATCACTTTGCTGTAACTAGAAAGGCTGCAACATGTTTCTTAAAGCTGAATGCGCCCACATTTGTTTTGTATTCCTTCTTTCCACGAGGCCTGGAAGGATCAAAGCCAGGAATTCAGTAGGCAAAGAATTTATATAGCAACTTGTTGCATTATATACATTGGTGAGCTACTTGCTAACTGAGCATGTCACCAGCTCATTATGTCCCCCTCAGTAGACCCTGGGGGTCTCCAAACAAATCCTTTCACTTGGAACATGTTTACAGTGTATACAGCAGAGTGTCAGGGACTGGAAACTGCACATTAATTAGCAGCCCCCGGGTTCTGGTATTTCATTTAACAATAACAAAAAAATGGAAAAGAATGTGTTCTCCCAATTTTGTTTTTAAAGTCTTGATTTGGAGGCTGAGTTTTAAACTCACACTCAGATCCTGTTATTGCAATATAAGGTAAACAGTATATGTATCAAGTAAGACGGGTGAAGATACGTCTACACACAGATCTAATAAAAGTGTAATTAAATATGTGTATGTAAAGGAATCATTTAAATTTTAACACTTAATAAATAAATCCATTTTTATATCTCGTTAATAGTGTCTGATGCTTCAGGGCTCGCATCCTGGAATTTAAACATCAGATGTCAACATGATTTGTCCACTTTGTTGCATTGATGATTTGCATCTGTTGAAGCTTAGGCATGTTCGCCTAGTGTCCCGGAACATCTGGGGGATCCCGAATTTCTGAGAACCCTCCTGGACTCCCAGGAAAGTGGGCCACTTTCCTTCATTCCGTCTCTCCTATTAACGAGGACAAACGGGACCTTGATGATGCGATTTGTGTTATAGGTTCTCGACGTGCCAGGTCCTGATTACATGTATCACGTCATCATGATCTTGGCTCCCTCTGCGGGATTACGTCATTTCATCGTTTGGGTAGCAGAGGACGGGCCATGGTGGTACAAAACACACTGTCATCTCGCATTTGCCATGTCCAAACAAGCTGGAGCAGAAAGGGACTACAAAGAGCTGGTCTCCTGTTTCTGCTAGCTAAGGGGCATTTATTCTAAAAGTAAACATTTTCCATGGCGTTATATTTAAAATAAACATTTAGCATTTATTTTCTATATTAAGCTACTTTACTTTCTGGTGAAGCTACATCCACTTTCTGGAATTGGGAGGAATGCTATAGTACAATTATAAGGTGACTGCAGAGACACTAGGGAGTATTATTGTCTTATACTGGCAGCACACAATATCAGCGATATCTTTGTAACAATAGCAAAGATCTCAGACAATGACTCCAATATCACAGGATATATAGCCAACAGCGATGTCCAATAGTAACCTGATCAAGATTGATAAGACCGTTACACAGCATGTTGGTTAATACGGTCAGAAGATTACCGCTATCGGCCTGTATGCACTATCATTTTGCAACTACAGTTACTCTAGAGGTGATCTGGCCACAAGTTTGTGGCTGAAGTGGACGTTGATCCCATGGCTCAGCGTTCACATTGAGTGGCAGGATCAGTCCCATGTGTAGTCACCTTCAGCTGCTGTCTAACTAGACTTTTAAGGGTTATTATGTGGTACAAAAAATAACGCACAGTTTTTTTTGCCTCTAAAATTGGACTCCTGTGATGTAATAGACAGTTGGGTTCGAATGAAAGAGATGTCTAAGTAGCTGAAAGATTAATGCAAGAAATAACCTGCAAGATCCCCTGTTTACACTGGTAATTCATTTCTATAATTCCAGAAACTCTTCTTGAGAAGATGTCCCAGGAAAATTGCTTCAGATATTTACACTTTGTTACTGGGCAGGTGCATGAAGGCGATCAAATGCAATGTTGAGACACTACATCATGATAAGTTTGTTTAACATATTTACAATGTAATTCTATTTTATATATCCCATTCTGGAATGATTAACTTTTAAATCATAGACAAAAAGAATAGAAAGTGAGAATTATATCCAGTAAAGTTGTACTATAACTGGTAAAAAAAATAAGGGAATTTTGTCATGGACAAAAAAATTTGAAAGGTAAATCTTTAAATCCTAAAAATTAGAGATTCTTGGCAAATGTGATATTTATTTATGAGATGTCTAGTTGATGTTTGCCTGACTTGTAGCTTTTAGAGACTGCATGAAACTCAAAAGCCAACAACTGAGAATCATTATTAACTCTTGTTATTTAATAAGCAATCCCATGAGGAAAAAAAATTAAATGTGTTTTTTTTTTAAATAAATCACTGGGACATACTATAAGAATGTTGGTACTTAGTATTTTCCCTTGTTTTTTTTCCTTCAGGCTGCTATAAATGATATAGGATTCTGAACTTCCATGACAACCACAGTCACATGGCACATGATGACGTGAGCAACACCCCTCTGAGCTCTGTCTGCACTGTGACATCCTCCTTCTCCCCCCTTTGCTATCACATTACTTGCGGAAAGCTGTGAGCCTGTGTCTGTGTAGCAGACTCACTCTGGCTGTGTGGCAGATATTTATGTTTGCCAACCAGAGAGCTTTTGAAAAGGAGATAATGATTGTAGGAGGGATAGCTAAGAAAAATGACTATCAGATGCATTATTAAAAAGGTACTTCACTTGCTATTTATACAACAAAAATCTTGGCTGAGCTGAAACAATTTGTGCTGCTGGTAACATTTCAGTGCTCAGACTAGCTATATTTTCCACCTCTTATCCTGCAAATCTTTGTGTAATCAGCTTGCAGAATGAATACAATAGTGTCAAGCACACCTAAAAAGAAAACAAAAATTACAGTACTGTTTCTTTGTTAAAGTAACAAAATATATAAGTCATCTACAAAAACACATCTTGGAATTTGCACATCAACGCTGACTAGTCAGTACATTAGCTTTGTACAATCAACATTACTGTCATTATATTCTGCAATATTTTAACAAGTCTGCGGACACCCAGCTATAGCCACCGTGCATGTGCTCAGCTAAAGACTAATTTTGCTGGTTAGGCAAGAGCAGGCAGGATTCCTCTAGGGGTCTGAACTAAATCAAGCTATAGATTTGAAGGTTGCTGGTTACACAAGCCCCTGTGCAGTATACTCTGAGGGATACCGCTGCTCAGGGCAGATATGGTAGTTTGCCAGCTTTATTAAATGAATGATACAAAGACCTTTACTCAACAGAGGAGCAACTTGTCATTGCATGCATGTCACGGGACCTTTGCTTCTGGTGAATAGCACCTTACAAGCCCAAAGCTACACTCAATGTACTTTGCACAGAACCAGTCTGACACCAACATTAATCCACAATTTAGGGTCTGTACAATCACAAATCTGTTCTTGTAGTCTGGCAGATTAAGCTTGCCATTTATTCATAAGAACCTTTTAACCTCATGTAAAATAATATGAATATGTTAACATGGTCTGATGCATAGGCAGCGTGTATTAATCGCTGTATGTAAATAAAGCAACGTGCTCACTCCTTATAAGGCCAGGCAGAAACTGGTGTTATAGTAAGGATGGTTTTATATGAGGGCGACTTATAATGGAATTATAAAGGGGAGCAGTACGAGATGGATCACTGCAATACGTTCTGCAGAGGTTAATTAAATATGCCAGTGTTCCCTTTCTCACTGATAAAGGGTTCGGGCTAGCCCCCTTGTCTTCCATAACACATTAAAAGTAAAAACAAGCGTTTCCTTAATTTGAAACCTGGCTTCCATTACCACCTCCCACCAATGTTTAATTTTTTTTGTCTTTTTATACGGGTCGTGGCAATCTTTGTTACTCATTTAATTTTCATTAAAGTCAGAACTGTATAGTATAATGAAGGCATGAAAGACGCTACTGAGGGTGGAGGCATGAAAGGGGGCCTATTGCACCAGCGCCTGTTGCTGTCCTTGTCTCTCCTACTCACTTACCCTCAAGCGCCCGTCTGTGGATGGCTCATTGTCTTCAGCTTTTATTATGTAAATACTGTACATCAAGATTAAAACCTTACTACAACTTTGGAGAACAACTATTCTCTTATAGTTTAAAATGAATTTCAGTTTATACCTCTCCGTCACAATTTTGCAACCCTAAAAGTATTGCACCCCCAAAAAGCCTTGCGCCCCAGGCTGCAGCCTAATCTGCCTATTGGATAATCAGGCTTTGCTGGTCATATACTGGTACTTTCAGTGCTCTGCATATTTCTGCCTGCCACATGCTGTACAGTCAGTGTAGGTGACAAGATTCTGGCACTGGTACGGCATATGACAAGATTCTGGCACTGGTACAGTCTATGAATGATGCAGGCAATCTTCCTACGGTGCATTAGATCCCGTGTCACAGGAACTCAGCACTGACTTACACTGCCTGCTATGTGCAAGTAAATGCAATGTTTAAGTACTGGGTACTCAGGGGTAAAACACACGGGCGATCAAAGCACAAGCCAAAATAAAGTAAAAATGTACTATTGCAAATAAAACTCAACACCAGCAAACTGCTCTCAATACATGAAGTCCTGGAAATCTGAACTGTTGGTAGATCTTGAGGACTGAAATTGGGCACCTCCGCATTAAGGTATCTGGATCATTGATCCCAATGCCTATACAGCTCTAGGGATCTATGCATTAACATAATGCGGTGCCAGTAAATATGCATTGCTTCAAATTGCAATGATGTCATTTTAAGCACCGCTGAAATGCACCATGACTAGCCCCGGCAAAGTGACCCTTCTGGTAAGAAGAGTTTTTCCTTTATACCGGCAGCCTAGTGCTACCATTGAAAGGAGGAAGTGCTATGCACATTCACATAGCACTTTCACAGCAAGAGATACAGAGAAGCCCGAGAGGCTTCAGCAGGTTCCCACAGAAAAAGACCAGTGTTTCCCCAGCACCTATTTCTCAGGTGCTCCACCCGGCTGTTTTTACTTACCACCCAGCTCTTGGAGCCCAATAGAGTCTTATTATAATATAATAAACCATTGATTCTTCTGTTTTAACAAGCACTATGTGAGCACTTCAGCCAGCAGTGTGTGTTAGACCACTGACCACCAGTCTGACCAGTCCTGGCAGGTGTGGCCAATAACCACCAACATTTTTCAATATTATTGCAAAGTATAACACTGCCCCCACCCGGCTACTACTTAATGCCATCCGGCAGGCAAAATTTTCTGGGGAGACTGAGATGATGTTACCTTTCTGCAAAATGCAAAGCTTTTCAACGCTCCATGCACTGCAGAACTTCGCAGTCCCCATATTAATTTCTGGGGACTGCATTAACAAATTAGCCCTTCATGCATCTTGCGATGGCCTTTTTACGGAGAAAACTGATGTTTTCTCCATTTTAATGGCTCATGGTACTTTAATGCATAGACCTCCTAATGTTCAGATGAGCTTTCATGCTGGCCCGTGGTTTCCTCTACTGCTCGTCTGCACAACAGAGGTGTGCAAGCAGAGTGTGCAAGCAGAGTGTGCAAGCAGGGGGTCCAATGATCCCCGTGCTGGTGTGACTTTCAGAGCAGTTTGCTCACTTCATACCGCATGAGCAAATTTTTTACTAAATTTTAATGACCTCTAACGTGAAATAAATTGTTACACTAATTAATGTCAATGGCAAAAAGATACAATGGCATATGTATTAATTTAGCAATATGCAGTCAACTAATATAAAAGAGTGGTTTCACTCTATCTGCCTAGGTGTACAAATTGTATGTATGGAACTTTACACCGTGCAAATAAAGCTCATTATGATTATACATATGCCCTTAAATTGCTTCAGCTTGTTGCACAATCGCTAATCGCTCCCTAATTCTAGAACTTGTACACTGTGTAACAAGTCAATGAAAGGGAGATATTCTAAAGTAGACTACAGACACTATTCAGCTGAGTCACAGACACAAACCAACTTTTTGATGAAAAGAAAACACTCAGATTTAACATCTATTACCAAAGTCTATGTGCAGATTAACCTAAAACACTAGCACAATTTCCTCAAAACATCTGCAATCCAATAAAAGCCCTCTGACAGTAGCAGAGAAAGATAAATACAAATGATAACAATAAAGACTTTATAAAATACATGTTTTCTTTGTATTTTCAGATTAAAAAAGAAACATGTTTAAACATAGAAAACCTTTTGAAATTTCTTTATAGAAAATGCTTTCGTTCACTGAACGTCCTGTTATAACATACTCAAGATAAACTCTTTATTGTCATCTATTTGTGAATCGCTTACTGACAGTAGTATACACAGTGGGAGACATTATGTAAGGTCACTTGTTAGTTTATTTCATAACTTTCTTTTATGTTTTTCTTGTTCTCCTAGTTAAATGAATTATTCTTGCTTCATATAGGTAGAGAGAGTCTGCCATAGTCAAAGCATGTTGAAGTAATGGACGGCTAGCCTTTGGGCGGAGCTAGAGAGGCGCAAAGCTGCATTGAAGCCTATAGAAATGTGTTTTAATGACTACTGTACATTCCCACACATGGTTTTTAGATATGTAAAACACATGTGCATTTGCAATTAATCAAAATAAAAAAGTTGAAACATGGAAACCTTTGTACCACACACAAGG
Source organism: Mixophyes fleayi (assembly GCF_038048845.1). Classification (NCBI taxonomy): domain Eukaryota; kingdom Metazoa; phylum Chordata; class Amphibia; order Anura; family Limnodynastidae; genus Mixophyes; species Mixophyes fleayi. Next base: position 232,301,231 of record NC_134406.1, on the reverse strand, counting down.
GCTGGGTAGGTCATAAAGTAGTATTAAGCTCCAATTTTAGAGAGACATTTTCAAAACCTTGATGCTTTGGTTCTGAATAATGTTCTTCCCAGTGCTTTTTTTGTAAGAAAAATGGTGCCGGAACTCACGTCACGTAGTCAATCACTGTACACACACCCACACACGTCAGTTGTATAACGAAACATAACAGTCGCCGCCCACAGTGAGCACTCAGCGCGCGACCACACGACTAATCACAAGCTGAGCAATGCCACATGCCGAAGAGTGCCATCACAACCAGCGCTTACGAACTACGCATGCATCAGACTTGACACACAAGCAGCCTGCATGCACCATTTTAATGATTTTGCCGCCGACCTGCTACTACGCTCGACAGGGCGATTCAAGTCCACATGGACCAAACATCAAATGTTCAAAAGTTACTTTTCTATGACAAAAAATGTCTGTTAAAGCTGCACTACCACCTTCTATATACATTTTAATAGCTTGCTGATTCCCCTAGTAGGAGCCCAGGGGGAGGCTCCGTCAAGTCATGCTTACGGGCAGCATGGTGGCTTAGAGGTTGCCACTTCTGCCTCACAGCACTGGGGTCATGAGTTCAATTCCCGCCCATGTCCTTATCTGTGTAGAGTTTGTATGTCCTCCCTGTGTTTGCGTGGGTTTCCTCTGGGTGCTCCAGTTTCCTCCCACAATCCAAAAACATACTAGTAGGTTAATTGGCTGCTATCAAATTGACCCTAGTCTGTGTGTGTGTTAGGAAATTTAGACAATAAGCTCTATTGGGGCAGGGACTTATGTGAGCGAGTTCTCTGTACAGCGCTGCGAAACTAGTGGCGCTATATAAATGATGATTCTTGAGAAAACTAAATAAGCTATAGAAGTAAGTTGATCCTTCTGTGTCATACATGCCTTAGATATTATTAGAATGATCTGTGGGTGTGTCCAGTATTTCGTTTTACTCTAATCTCATGCCATCAATCAAAACCAATGTATTTAAAGCCAATGGATGTTCATTCTGCTTTAATTATCACAAATATCTACACTACCTTGTATACACTGCCTAAAAGAACTCCAGCCAGCAATTAATCGTACATAACTGCTCGGTCACAAAATATATGAACTTTCGGCAACTCTGTTGTTTGACCAAATAAAGAATGGTTATTTAGAAACGTAGGACGATATATCCAATTCATTTACTGTGTTCCAATGTGCTAGAAAGAGTCATCAAAACCACAGAACCCAAAAAACACGCTGCATTAATAATGGAATCCCAAATCATATTTCCCACAAACAACTTTTCATCCACTTCTTGATCTTGGCAGAACTAGCTATATTGGGAATATCTTTGGATATAGCCAAGGAGAAAAGTTCCCATGACTCATGTTAATTTAACAGGACATTTTTTGTTTCTTGCACTAGATTTTTAAAAAGCAGTAATTTATCCTTATTTTAATGGTAGTATTTAGACCTTAACATTCACAAATCTGTTTGAAGAACAACGCAGTCTGACTCCACTAACATACTTGGAAAGCCTTAACAAGAACACTTATTCATAAAATCACAGACAGCCATAACACTGCTGATTATGAAAGTAATGTTGTCTCCCCAAAGACCCTTAACCCTTTGTAGAGACTTTTCAACTACATGGTGCGTACATATTTGTTACCCAGAAGGTTAAAATATATTGCAGTAGGAAGATGACCACTATCAGCCTGTGTCTGTGGTCAACATTCAACTCCACTAACAAGCAACTGTGAAACCGGAAGCTCGGGCTGTGCGCTGAATAGCCAGATCACTTCCAATTTGGATCCTTACTACAAATTGGACACTGAATCTGTGGCTTAGCTCTAAGGAGTAATGGTATGGCTGTAGGCCTCCTTAACTGCACTTTTACTTAAAATGACACTACCCCCCCACTACCTAAACTCTACTAACTTCCCCATAACCAAAGCCTCGGGGACTGCTCCAGGCATCCGTTTTCCCCGGGCTCCTAGAGTCTGCAAAACAGAATCAGCAGATCTATTTTGTTTAAAATGTCGGCGTAAGGGGTGTGAGGAGATCAGAAGCCACAATCACAGCGTGGTCCTCCGGCTTACACACCCCCAAACTCCGCAGTGTCAAGTGGCTGGGGCTGTGAGATGAACCACCGAGACCCGGGAACCTTGGCTGCATGGAGAAGCCTCCAAGCAGTGTCAGAACTACCAGTGGTGCTGCAAGTGCAGTGCATGGAGATAATGGGCCCCTTGCACGGCAAATGTAGAGGGTCGGAACTAGAGAGTGGTGGGCCCCCGATTCTCTCCTCCCCGCTTCCCTGCACCGGGGCCCACACCTCACTAGTTCCGCCTCTACCTCCAGGGTAGGGGAAACAGCAAGTTAATATGTTTTAGGTGATAGTACAGCTTTAAGGACAGTACCTATTTTTGAACTCATTTATTTACCTGTTTATGATTCTTTCCATAGATTGTTAAGCACACACCATATCTTTTCTCTCAAAAGTGATTGTCTGGTTCTTCAACTCAGAACAATAATATTCACACTGAGAGCTAGTAAGTGTTTATTGCCGAGTACATTATTAGTATTTTAAGATGTGTTCGAAAGTCTGTGAATACTTTGTACATGACTATCTCTATAAACTGACTTTCTTTGCAGATTGGAAAAACCTGCTGAAAGGTCATAAGCAACACGGTCATCCAGCATACAGCAGGGGTGTTGCTGAGAACAAACAAAAGTTCAAAGCATGAATCAGAGAAAATTATATTCATCTAATGTAAATGCAGCCAAAATATATTCATAACTGGTGACATTATTAGTCATCATAGATTTTCTTTAAATTTACCTGTGAGCAGAGGCTGCAAAAATGTGTGTAAAAAAAACAAAAAACCCTCCCAGATTGCATGGGTGCAGGTCTGGTCAGTACTCTGTTCAGGGTTCTCTTCTCCATCAGCACTCCTGTTGCTAGACCAATGAGAAGCACTCTGAGCGCTGAAATATAAATGTTACTAGAATGTCCTCCAATATCTGATTTAATAAACTTTTCTAGCGGCCTATGTGAAAGGTATATGTATAAAAAAAAAAAATATTTGGCAATTGACAGATACACTTAATCTGTATCTCAGCACTTCTTGTGAAATTGATTTATTCTACCCACAAATGGAAAATGGAGATGTTCTTGCGATAAAATACTGTATACTATGCACACGTAATAGGTTAATTTATCCAAACACAATAAGCTTCCCTCTTCCATGACTTAGACAAAACCAAGAGCCTCTTCCCTTATCTTGTGCTGATATCATTATCAATACTTCTGCTATTTGTCTATTTCCTTCCTTTTTCGCTAGACTGACCTTTAGCTCTCTCTAAGCAATCGTGACAGAAGGATTCAAGAAATTGGTGCATAGGTTATTCTCTGGTCATCCATCACTATGTCTTCCCCTTTCTCTATCCCCAGCTATTCCTCTTCAACACATATTAACCATGTAGCACTTACTTTATGCTGACTTTTATATGTAATACAATAGAATTAAGTGTAAACACACATTGCTCAGTCAAACAGAAGCTGTGAAATGGTATTTATTTATTATTTACTTTTATTATGCAACAGACATACATTTATGATATATAATGAGTGATCCTAGTTTGGACTGGATTTCGTATTTTTAATTAAATTAAGGTTCAACATTGAATTTGTTAAAAGTTCCATAAATCCAATTAATCAAACCCACTTCCTGTCATATTCTAAAGGATTCTGCATTCTAAGTTAAAGGTTGTCATTGGTAAGTTATGGATATGTCCTGAGTAAACCAGGATACACTGGCATATGGCAGATCTGTGGCTGTATACGATACATTTGTATGATAATTGTCTCATTGTTCAATGGTAGGAAGCAGTTTCATTATTACTGTAGACAATAAAAGTATAGACTTACCTTGTTAGAGATGCCTACTGACAAGTCAACTCTTTAAAAATAAATCATGATGTTGGCATAACATCAGGCTCCGCAATATCCACAAAAGAGCAAAATGTTTTCCTAGAGAAATAAAAAAAAAAATATATAGGTGTATTTCAGTATATGCAGTGACCTGGACATTTTCACACATTATGAGGAATGCTTCAATTAACACAACTTACCACAAAACACACAAATACAATTTTCAATAAATCTGAATTATTAATTATTATTATTGTTTACTAATAACAGGTGGGTGTTTCCATCTTTCTTGCTACGCCAAGAAAAAAAAGGTATACATTCACGGTAATAGACAGTCACTAGGAAGTCCATTATCAGGAGATAGTGGTACCTTACTTCTGAATTTCTAACCTATCCATTCTGAAGATTCAAATTTAAGCGGAATAATCCTTGTTTTATCCCAACACATGGTGACGCTCCTAACACATATTTGTTTAAAATATGCAATATTTCTACAGTTTGTAAGGATATTATTACAGCTCAGCATCTTGTACCGTCTGAATCATGGGAAAGTGAATATTTTATGTTTATGGGCAAAAACAGGGACAGTTTTGAAAAATCCAGGAGATAGACGTTACCCTCATTAAGTACTACCCTTTGTTTACAATGTGCTCCGAAAAATCTTGAAAGATCTAATGTTAAAATGCCATTGACATAGTTGACAACATTTTAAAATAGTTTCCATGGACAATGTACTGCAGTGTTAGTGAATTGTAGCAGGTCACGTGCGGTATAGTCTAGGTGGAACTCTTGGTACTATAATACCACTATCATTTCAGGTGTCCTCAATTTCATTACTACATACTTTTAAGCATTTTAAATATCCCTTTTCAATAAATATTAGTTTATAAAACCCAGAAAAGTAGAACAGATGGTAAGAATTACATCCAAGATGCAGGAAAAGAGAATTCTAGGGCACCATGGTGGCTTAGTGGTTAGCACTTCTGCCTCAGTATTTTTAGGGACAACTTTTGGTGTGCAGGTTATAACTTTCAGACATTAAAATTTACACTTATCTAACATGAAATTTAGGGTTTGGATTCAGCTCAGTGTTCAGCACTGGAGGCATTGCAGCAATATTCTCTGAGGCAGAACGGTGGCTTAGTGGTTAGCACTTCTGCGTCACAGCACTGGGGTCATGAGTTCGATTCCCAACCACGGCCTTATATGTGTGGAGTTTGTATGTTCTCTCGCTGCTTGCGTGGGTTTCCTCTGGGTGCTCGGTTTTCCTCCCACACTACAAAAACATACTAGTAGGTTAATTGGCTGCTATTAAATTGACCCTAGTATGTCTGTTAGGGAATTTAGATTGTAAGCTCCATAGGGTCAGGGACTGAGTTCTCTGTACAGCGCTGCGGAATTAGTGGTGCTATATAAATGATGATGATTCTATTATACTGTTGACCGATATTGAAAACAGTGACATTTGTAGGGGTTAATCTCTATAACTGTAAATTAGGGACAGTTGACAACTCTGCATTAATACTGGCACTATGCTTTTAGAAGGGCACATTGTTTAATTTAAAACTACATTTCTGTATCCTTAATTAACAAATATTGTGCTTGAAAACCAACATCATCATAACAGAAGCAGACAATTTTTCTAGAATTAAAAGTTGGCAACTGGTAAGAAAGTATTTTGTAAACATCAACATATACTGTTAATAAATTCCGTACTAGCAGTAAACTGTGTAACAAACAAGTGCATTCTGCTGTAAAAAAGGATGTCTGGGTCTTAAGTATATGAATTTGTTTATAATTCTACCAGCTCCCTCTTGAGTTAGTGTAGCCAAACTAAATATTTAACTCCTGTTTATAGGTTACACTTAGCAGTGTTCCTTGAAGACATATGCCTCCCACATGGATGTATACATATACCCTACCAAATGCTAAATGACAAATAATTCTTAGATTTTTTACAGACAAATCTGCTTTGAGGGCAGTTCATTATATGATGTCTCTGGATCAGGTAAAACAGGAACAATACCTTATAATCTATCATATATAGGACATAATTCTAATATTTTAAACCAATTGGCCAAGGGTAAAAAAAGAGTCAGGAAATACTTTTATATGTTGAATTAAATTAAAAATAATATTTCATAAAATGAAACTTAATTAAAATAAATAAATCATGGTTTGGAGCGTTTTGCTCCATCGATAAGACTTGGTGGATAATGGAAGTATCTTATAGCCCGCAGATGTTTCTGCTATAGCAGCTGTCTTGGAACAGATCTCAATGACGACAACATTTGCAGCCAGCTATAGTATGACAGATGCCTACAGGCTATAAGAAAGAACTATACTAATTAAAAAAAATCTGTACAAATAGCCAACACATTAAAATTTCCAGGACATTTTGAGGTGTTCAAAAAAAAAACAACAATAACATAACAAACAACAACTAGGTGCCAAAAAGAGAAATGTAAAAATCATGTGACTTGGCAAAAATAAAACTTAAAAACTTAATTACAAAAATGAACAAAAAGTAACAAAAAAGCACATTAGGTACATTCTGCCCTAAAATATATGTTCCTTAGTACAGGACCAACAGGTATAGGGAAAATTGTGACTCTGCCTTTAGTCTCTAAAGCAAGTATCAGGATTATAGTGCACATATTGGTATATACGAGCTGGGATTAGGTAACATTGTAATAACTAACACCTTACACACCTACTACATAGCCAAGATATTAATTGAGCATTTAGCAGATGGTTAATATTATTGTAGATTTGTAAGGCGCCACAGTACCAAAAGGAAGGGTCCTGCAAAGTTGTAACACTTATTTGGAGAACAGACAATGTAATTGCATAAATGCGTCACAACCAGTATATTTTTTCTGTGTATCCAGGTCCAGGCATAAGTGTAACAAAAGAGGCACTGAATAGAGCGATGTGTAGGCATTGAATAACAGGATATCCAGGTATTCCAATATAAATCGGGGCAGCACCGTGGCTAAGTGGTTAGCACTTCTGCCTCACAGCATTGGGGTCATGTGTTCAATTCCAGACCATGAACCTATCTGTGAGGAGTTTGTATGTTCTCCCTGTGTTTGCGTGGGTTTCCTCCGGGTGCTCCGGTTTCCTCCCACACTCAAAAAAACCCCCAAAAAAACGTACTGGTAGGTTAATTGGCTGCTAACAAATTGACCCTAGTGTGTGTGTGTGTGTGTGTGTGTGTGTGTGTTAGGGAATTTAGACTGTAAGCTCCAATGGGGCAGGGACTGATGTGAGTGAGTTCTCTGTACAGCGCTGCGGAATTAGTGACACTATAAATAAATGGTAATAATAATAGTAATAGATTTGCTCCACAATAAATAACAAATTCAGCTTCAGTAATTCGACCACGGGCAATGACAAATCAACGGCCTGAGATTTACAATTATTTAAAAAAAGAAAGCTATTTCCCCAAAGTGAGCAAAGACAATGTACAAATTAGGAATTAGGAATGTGTACACGACTTCTTAATGACGCTTGCCCAACAATCATCAGCAAGAAACCTTGATGTCTCTAAGTACTCCTTATCACATCTATGTGAGTATTATTACTCTGTTAATGGTATAATAACGTTTATCAATGCTGGGAAAGAATATTCAAAAATTATTTACATTATAACTGACTGATAGTGATCAAATATTTCACATCTTAGTACAATAAATATTTACACTCTCTCTCCAATATATAATGTTCACTTTACTTGCAGAGATTAACAAATGCCTTTAATGTTTGTGACTAGATATTTATTATATTTTGAGTGCTAGTTGGGTTCCTAAGGGGACGTTTTATTGTAATACTGTATATATGGGGAAATATTGTTGCTTAACATTCTCACAGCTGTAGCAGTAATATCTAGTTGCCATCTGCCCATTATTTGCCATGAGTGCCAGTTTTTAAAGATTTGTCTGTGAAAATGTCCTGTATGTTACATGTATTTCTTATAATAGTCTTATTCTCTGGGATTTAAAAGTTATATGTATTGAAAAAGAGTATTTAAATTGTTAAAGTGAAATTTTCACTGTCACTAAACATGAAAAGATGGGTATTGTAGCACTCCAAGGCCTGCTGGGACATTATCACGCGTAACCTCCGTAGATTCAGTGGCTCAGCAGAAAATTCACTAGGTGGAAACAATCAAATGAAACCTGCTACAATTTTAGGACCACTCCTTTATCCATTTAAACTTTTCAGTTTATCTTCTAAAATACTGCTCGGCTTAACTTCACTTGTGCCTTAAATTAATCAATAGACTGAGGGGACATCAAAGATGTATCAAACCTTCTAAAACAGTAGAGGAAATGCCTATAGCCACCAATCAGATTCTAGCTATCATTTGTCTGGTACATTCTAGAAAATGATAGCTAAAGTCTGATTGGTTGCTATGGACAACACCTCAATTTTTAGAAGGTTTGATAAATCTACTGCCAAGTCTTTCTACTCTTGATCCTTCCATCATATTTTAATAATCTTGCTCAACAAAGTAAAACCTAGGGGTAAATGTATTGATTTCCGGTGAGATTAAAAAATCGAACCATAATACATTTACCCCCTAGTTTCTCTACTGATCTGCAGTGTCTTAGCAATGGTACAAACTTTTGCATTTCAGCAAATGTCCACATTTTGGCCTGAAAACCCATACAAATCTATATACAACTAGGTGCACCCACACAAATCAATATATAGCACAGAGCCAATTACATGCAGTTCCAGCACCGACAATACACAGTTCCATCACAAGTTTAGTAATTAGGATTAAGCATAACAAAATCACATACTATACCAATGGCTAGCAGCTGAATGCCCAGACAGACTACTGAACCTGGTCCTGTTTTATTTTCTAGATCACTTTTTCCCCAAATGTATAATTTTAATTATACCAATATGACAGCAAGTTATTATAACTAATCTGTTGATATATTCTGAGTAACTTAATGATCTATTTTCAACTTATGATATATAAATGGCTGTTGCCATAACCAAACATGCTATCTTACTTTGTATAACATGTGTAGATTAATAAGCAAGGCAGAAAAAAAAGCTGAAATGATAAGTAAATGTGATGCATCACACCATCCATGAAGATAGCACTCAGCAGAGCCGGATCATCCATTAGGCAACCTATTCCTCTGCCTAGTTTACAGTAGGCACTGAGGGGCCCAGATTATCTAACCCATTTTATGTATTATTTTTTGACAAATGGAGAAGGGAATATTGCCTACAGTAATATGGGGTCTTAATCTGGCTCTGACACACACTCATTGTAGGAAACTAAGTGGGTTGATGAGAAGGGATTTTAATGTCAATATATTTGGCCACTCTGATTTAATGACTAGCTAGGTCATACTTGCCAACTCTCGGAAACAAGTTTCCGGGAGAGGGGGCGTGACTGGAGGGTGGGAGGGGGCGGGATGAGGCCAAACGTGTCATTTTGGTCCCGCCCCCCGCAAAAACGTAATTTACGTTGCGTGGGCGGGGCCAAAATGACGCTATTGGCCTCGTCCCGCCCCCTCCCGCCCTTCAAAATGGCGTCAATCACCGAGAATCGCAGCGGACGCTTCTTTGACAGTGCCGCGGCTGCTGTATAGGACAGCGCTGCCGATACGGAGCATGCGCAGCAGCTCTCTCTCCTGTGTTTTTTTTTTTGGGGGGTCAGGGGGCGGGGGGGAATCCCCCCTGACAATCCTGCGTGCGCCCCTGAAGGCCACTATTTAGATTTGTCTAAAATATAAAAGCTCCTGGTCATGCAGATTGGTGCCCAGTCTATAAAATTATTACTTTTTTTTTTTTTATGACCTATTCCTATTCTTTCAATAAGTTGTGAGATCTTCTGTCTGGCTCCCCAGTTAAAAGCAACATCCGTCACACAGACCAGAGCCACCCAGCTAGATGTGACCAGCGGCTGAATGAACTGGGAAAGTGTGCTGTTAGCTGGTATTCAGCTCTTCCAGACAAGCCTGCCCCTGGGCCTGTCACTCACACACCCCTCACGTGCAATTGCCAGTGTGTAGAAACTGGGCATTTAATAGTTTCAAAATGATTTAAATGAAAATTATGAGAATAGAAATCCAAAAGTAAAAATGTGTTTAGGAACTTTTCTAGAATGGAATAAAACTAGCATTTTATTAACATATGCATGTGTTTTACGCACTTGCCGGCAGTAGAAAAGCACATGTAAGGAATGCTGAATCCACCATAAATATTTTGCCTGGGTGTTCACCACCTGGAACAGTAAATTACACTTTGACAACAAGCTGGACTTCCCCAGAGGCAGAGCTCTTTAACTGCTCTATTTATTGCACAGGGAACAATTACTTGATTTCTTTTAAGTTCACACAACAGCTTTACTGTAATTCTATTAATAAATCCCAAATAAGTTACTTTTTGTTTTCCTCTCAGATCTTGAAACTAGGAGTTTAGAGGCTACATAACGGGGGCGTTAATAACCATACTAGTTTATAACACCGTACTAGTTTATAATACCGTACTAGTTTATAACACCATACTAGTTTATAACACCATACTAGTTTATAACACCATACTAGTTTATAACACCATTAGTTGGAAACATAATTACATCGCTGTCATGGCACATACAGAGCTGTGCATATTCTTACAGTCACATACTCAGCTGTGGAGAATGGGTCCTATCCATATATTGTATTGAACAGTTCGAGAAAGATGAAGCTACAAGTCATTCTATTTTTCCTTTATAGAAACATTATGTTGACATAATACTTATATTAGAAACAGTATATACAGTATATATTGTATACTTCTTGCTGAATTGAACAAAGCCAGGGACAGGCTGGGCTGGGGGGGGGGGGGGGGGGGGGAGGGGTCATCTGCCCCTCAGGCTGGTCCCATAGTGGGCTACCTTGGGCTGGGTCACTAGGCCACCTGCATGGTTTTTCCTTTAAATTGTTCCTCATAAGCCGCTGAGTCAAGTCCTGCCCCCTGGGCTAAAATTTGCCAGCCCTCAAATGAACAAAGCTATGCCTATTTCTAACACATTGTTTTTCAAAAGTTATTGATTGCTATCTATTAGTTCATGGTAAACCAGAACTATTTACCTAAACATAGATCACTGGATACTTTATGGGGAGTATCTTGTCTTTCCTAAGGTACTCCCTATATACCGGTAAGTACCTCCACTTTAATATAATAGGCTTGTGCCTTTAAACATTGCATATTTAAAGGCACACCCAACACAACAAGTATTCACTCCTGCAGGCTCACCCCCCCTCCCTTGCCCCCTTCATAACCAACTTTATATCTGTATAATATATATATTTATTATTATTTTTTTATCTCAAACGGAGTGTTATACACGTATTGTACTTCTATACTTCTTCTATTTCCCAAAATAACTTGGTCAATAGAGGCACTGTTTCATTAAAGACTATGGAGTATATTTCATTTTACTGTAGGTGCAAGTGTGCCTCAGTTCTATATCACAAGACAAAGAAGGGAGGTTTCACCAATTCCAAAAATCCTACGAAATAAGTAGGCAGCTCCTAATGTACCCACCTATTATGCAGACATATATTTGGGCTATTAAGCCTAGGTAGTAGAAAAAAGTGCATGTGACATAAATCTCTTCTCTCATCTAACAATATGAAAATAGAATTATAGCTATTAGCCTAATAAAGCTATTTCGCCCATTTTGACAACCAGGCTGGTTAGACAATATAACCCAGTCTTCTGTCACTTGTCTCTTTACCTTTACCCAGTCTTGAGGCTTTCATCCTGGATCTAAAAGGTGTACATACATGACTGATACTGTATTGGTATATACTCATAATAGCTGCTGCTAATGATTATGATGTAAATAGTTAGATTAGGGTTCTCACCGTCACTCCTTACACAACCTGATATACATCATTCTTCAATCTGACGTCTGGAAATGTCATGGTATTTTATGACCAGCGTCAGAACCTTCTGCAGCCCAACAAAGCTTTGCAGCCCGCGCACCCCCCCCCCCCCCGCAAAATGTTGTAGCACGTGTAGTCCTACAAAGTTTTCTAGCTCATGCACCCCCTTGAACTACCCCAATTCTCAGTTCAACTCTTCGGTGATGGTCTTGTGGAACATCTTTTTAGTTGATAACAGAAAGCAGAAAGCCTGTTATTATTAGCGTTCTCATCTATTTATAAAGCACTAACGTGTTATACATTGTTGCACAGTACAGCACAGTCGGGCAGAGAGTGGCCCTGTCCAAATGAGATTACAATCAAATATATGCAACTCTTTCGCCATTACACCAGATATAAAGATCTTGGCATTTTTGCCCAGATCTAACCCGCAGCTTGTTTACCCTTTTTCCACAAATGTAACTCTATTAACACAATCATCCATCCACAATCATCCTTTACACCCACTATGGCTCTATTATGTTATGCAGAACACTTTTATGGCCTGAATCACCAGACATAAATGCCCTCCTGTTTAGCCACAATTAGATAGTAGGGAAAATCCAATTCTACCATGATCCATAAAGTCTTAGCTTTCTTACTCTCATGGGGAATAGAGGACGATATAAGGCCACTCCACCCATCATCAACATTTATTCATATAGAGCCAGCAAATTCAAACAATGTGTTCCCCATGGTAGTCCTGATAATGAACACTTACTACTGCTCAACCTCAACTAGTGTCTCAAATGTTTCATTTACTGATTTTACCAAGCACAAGAGATGGCACCATACTTTCACTGGAGGGCAGCAGTTCAACTTTGCAAGCACGTTGTCAGGAGGAACTTACTTATACAACTAAAGAGGCAGAGAGTGACTGACAATTTGCCAATCTTGTTTTGCAGAAATACACTATGTAGATTGGTTAATCCATACACCCATAATGCAGGGCCAGTGATGTCACAACAATACAAATCTGTGCAGAATAAGCTTTTTGATCTACATCAGATCTCATTAATACTGTCCTAATGATTTTGAAGGAACTTAAGATGTTAATTGTTCTCCCCACAAATTTTTGCCAGCCGGATGGCATTAAGAAGTAGTCAGGTGGGGACAGTGTAATACTAATAATGAAAAATGATGGAGGTCATTACTCACACCTGCCTGGACTGACTGCCAGGACAGGTCAGACTGGTGGTCAGTGGTCTAACATACTCTGCAGCCTGCAGTGCTCACACAGTGCCCATTATAATAGAGCAAACAATGGATTGTCCTATTATAATAGAACTCTATTGGACTCTAAAGAGTAAATTTATGAAGCGGCTTTGAAAAAGTGGAGATGTTGTCTATAGCAACCAATCAGATTCTAGCTGTCATTTTGTAGAGTGTACTAAAATAAATAAAAGCTAGATGCTGATTGGTTGCTATAGGCAACATCTCCACTTTTTCAAACCCGCAGCCTCACAAATTTACCCCCAAGAGCCGGATGGCAGCTAAAAATAGTCAGGTGAACCATCTGAGAATTAGGTCCTGGGGAGAACACTGCTGTCTGTAATGGAGTGGTCTCAAAATACTTTAACAGAGCTGCAGTAGAATTCCAGGTAAATGCTAATCAACCATATCTGAACATTTCAATTATGAGTTAAAAAAAAAATCTCTAATTTTAAGCAATATAGTGGCAGCAGCCCCAATATTTGAACCAGAATTGGTGGGGCTTAACTGCTGGGGGCTGAGCATCTCCTACTATGACTATTGCTTGGGAAGATTGGGTGTGGCTACAGAGATAGGGGGTTCTCTGTGAATTTTGTTCCAATTTTGTGCAGTGGAATGTTGAGAAATACACAGTATACTTTCCCTTTAAATCATAAAATGTCATTACCCATATATTTCAAATGTCAGATACACTAAGAAAGCCAAAACAATAGAAATAATTCATTAAATTATATAGAATGATTTTAAAAGGATTTTTCAAAACTTCACAAAACTGTTACAGCGATTCCCAACCACTGTGCTAGACACATTTTTTTGTCGTGACACCAGGCGGGATTTGTCCGAAAAATTTATGGGTAACAAGTAAGAAGTAAAGAAAAATAGAATTAATATATACAACAGGGATTAGATGTAAACAAAGTTTTTCAAATATACTCATTTTTTAAACATTCTGGTTATGTTTATTACAATAGTTTAAAATGTTGGGAATTACAGAAATATAACAAAATAAATCCATCATTATTATGTACTGTGGCTAAAATAAACCTGAAATAGTTCATTCCTGTACATATAGACCATGTTCTTCAAGTTCTCACGTCTAGCTCCAGCAGAATACCACAAATCAGTAAACCTTGGGGAACCCGTCTATTATGTTCTCATCTGCAAATTTTCAGCCAGGCATTTTCATTTAGGGCTCGTTCACACAGATCACATATTGAATAGCACATTAAAAATATGACAAATGAAAGTCAATGGTGCCGTTCCCACCTCTGGGTTCTAAACTTTGAATGTCACATTTACAATGTTAGCAGGCAGCATGCCCTATTTCTCATGCATTAATGTGCATTACCAGTACAATGCTTTCTATCGGTAAAGGAGCAATGAATGAAAAGCGGATGGAAAATTTGCTAAAAACACATTATCATCATCATCATCTATTTTATTTATATAGCGCCACTAATTCCACAGCGCTGCACAGAGAACTCATTCACATCAGTCCCTGCCCCATTGGAGCTTACAATCTAATCCCCTAACATTCACACACACAGACCGAGAGAGACTAAGGGAAATTTAATAGCAGCCGATTAACCTACTTGTATGTTTTTGAAGTGTGGGAAGAAACTGGAGCAACCGGAGGAAACCCATGTAAACACGGGGAGAAAACATACAAACTCCACACAGATAAGGCCGTGGTCGGGAATTGAACTCATGTCCTCAGTGCTATGAGGCAGAAGTGCTAACCACTAAGCCACCATGCTGCCCTTCAATAAAGAGCACGTTAGTTTTCATGAGTAGTTACTCATTTTCCCAGTGCTTATGTGTGAATGAGCTCTCATTTTTTATCTTGGTGTAGATCAAGCAAAGCTCATTGCTGATTGGTTATTACAGGTTAACTCCCCTTTTGCATTACTCCAATGAGTACTGTATAACATGAGCAGCAGTGGGCACATTGTTAGATTCAAAATGTGCTCTTTGTTAGGGTTTACGACACAGTTGCACACCAACACCCAGGGGAAGGCTGGCCAATTTTAGCCCAGGGGGTAAGACTCGACTCAGCAGCCTATTGGGAATATTTTAATAAAAAATAAAGGAGGTGGCCCAAGGATGTAGCCCAAGGTAGCCCACTATGGTACCGGTCTGGGGGGCAGAAGCCCCCCTGCCCCCTAGCCCAGCCTGCCCTTGCTAACACATTTGGCCACAGAACAATGGTATATTTGATTATCCAGGTAGCCAAGCACTGATCTATGGTATTGTCTTATTTGATGTAGACATGTCATTTTCAAATTCAGAAAATGCATCAGAAATGATCCATTATCCTATTAACAGTCTGTTAAGTAATATTTGCTGGTAGCCCCTGTCCACTGTCAGTAGCGTTCAAACATTCCAGGATGGCAGAGAAATTCTCTAAATACACCATTTATATTTAACAAACATTCTACTAAAAATATAGAAACTGAATATTTATGTAGCCGTGTTTAAATGCATTTATACATCACAGCACACTAAGCTGCGATGTAAAAAATGTTTGAGACACTAAAGTATTTTGTAGTATTAAATACATAATCTTCCTGACCATGATGCATATCGAAATTTTGTGTCATATGTCAGTGTCAGTGAACTGCCGAGTACTTTCTGAAACCCAATATCTGCTTTCTAAGTATGATTGACAGAGACTTAACCGATAATAGTGCAATATCACGAATTGAAATACCACAGGAACTGATAATTATAACTTTCAATTATTGATGGCTGTGTAATTTATATATGGAAATGACTGCAGTGAGAAAAATGTGTAACTCTTTAACTATCCAAAAATGAAAAGAGGTAGTAATGATGTTGAGTAACAGTTGATCTTTTACACCAGATTTAAGAACGTGAACGCTGTGAAGTAATCTAAGCTTCTAATTACACTTTAGAACAAACTCCATAAAATCAGCCTATGAGTATCTGACATTTCTCTGTGCTCTGGGATTTATCAGCGATGCTAGGGTATGATTACCAGTGATAGCTCCAGTTCAGATCCTTGTTTTAATAAGAGCTTAAATATTTGTCTGCAAATGTATCTGTTCTTTTTTTTTTTTTTTAATTCATTGACAAATCCACACACTTTTAAATATCAATCAAAATCCTTCCTGCTGGCAGACTTCCTAACCTTTCTCCTGCGAGCACAGTATGTAACAGAGCTAAATAGGATGGAATGTGGGATTGTACTACAGCAACAAGTGGAGGACCTCGTACAGTACTGTCAGGCATGCACAGTGTGTTATGATAGCTACTAAGATACATTTACTATGCAGTCATTTTAAAGTGTACTGATTACTTGCGTGCAGTGGTGGTGGCAGCCATTTTGTAAGCTGAATTAATATTCAGGACAATTCAACCTATCAATTTACTAGGAAATAGTGATATTACTGAGGCACGACACTAGTTTCTATGGTATGTGTAGGTAGGAAGCCCCTTAATAAAGGCACAAGTTCCTAGAAAATTGAAAGACTACATTGTCATAAATAATATTTTGGACTCTCCCTTGTGTAGGTGTTAGGTAAGCTTTAATACATAAAATTCATGTGATAGGTACAGTATAGCAATCCAACTAGAACTAATATTAGCCACCTACATCCTGAGACAAGTGTGCAGCTAACTACTCTCTATATTCCAAAATCCTAGACATATTGGAGGACACAGGTGGGCTCACTTCGCAAGAAGCAACAGATATCAGCTATTAGACTACTCAATATTAGTGGTCATATAAACTAATACACGTATTTATAATTAGTCACCAATAATAAAGTTCTGTAACAAGAGCACAATACTGATAGCAAGCTCTTTGGGTCAAGGTTAGCCTCCTCCACGAGTCATTTTAAACTCATTATTAGTGGTCAGTATTGTATTTGGTAACACAGCATATAAGCTAATACACGTATTTATAATTAGTCACCAATCATAAAGTTCTGTAACAAGAGCACAATACTGATAGAAAGCTCTTTGGGTGAAGGTTATTCATCTCCACAAGTCATTTTAAACTATTCTTGGATTCCATTACATAGAATGAAAAGCTCTGAGTATATTTAATTATCATATACATAGCATGTTAAAAAAAAAAAGTTGACACAACTGTTACATTAGTGGATCACTGTTCTGTTCCTAATGTAGACAAAGCATTTTATGAATGTGTTTTAATCACGTATAACATTATTTCATCTTTACTTTGCAATCAGTTTTGTTTTCGAGTAGCCCTAAGCAATAGTGAACCAAGCCCTGACAAACAGAAAAGAAGACACATACAGGAATATCCAATGTCAGGCATAAATAATACAGACTGGTTACCTACAAAGCTTAGGTAATATGCCAGGGTCCATTTGTTCATGCAATGTTATTTCTGAATAATGACCTTTAGGGATTTACTACCCCTATCCTCATAAAGATATAGGTCTTGGCTAGCAAGACAACTCAAACTTTATGTACACGCTATCTTTTAAAATTAATTAAGTCAGGTTGCATTGCTACAATGCATACAATACATCTACATGCAAGTAAACCAGTCCACATATCAATCAAGGGTAGGAGAGCCCCAATTACTGATATCAAATTAGGACACAAATATCTGAGATTGCAGTAAAGCTTTTTTGTGCTATACAGGAAAAATAAATAAATACATGATGACTACTTAGGAGTAACACCTCCTGTATCTAAATATTTGTGATCTATTCTATTACTAACCTAAACACCAGCAAGCTATCCAAATAACATTGTTGGGAGAATGAAACATTGCAGTTTCTTTATAAATAATATTCATTTAAGCTGAAAATGACAAGCCAGCATCTATACTAAACCTGTGCGAACACAGAGTGCAAGCTCAGTGAATCAAGACCTTCAATGCATATTTTAACGCTTTCACTACCTATCCAATATTTCAATAACTATTTTGCCATTTGGACTTGGGTTTTCTAAATTGTGCCCTTCTGGACTTTGCATATGTGGCCACTTAAAAAAATATAGCTGCTTTTGTCTTTAGGGTGGGAATCATATATAGAGGTAGAATATTTCCTAGAAAGTATTTTGAAGAAGCACCACAGCTGATCATTAGTTTCACTGGATAAAATGCTTCCAAATTAAACAAATTTTACTTTACCACTTAAAAAATTAACCCAGTTACTTTTGTACAGTATACATCTGAATTAACTGTAGTTCTGCAGAGAGAAGCTATATGTCACTGGGCAGGTAAAGCTCATTTCAGAGCTCTCTGTGGAGCTCATAGACAAGCAGTGTGCATGGGGATCGCAGTATGAGTCTGTGCTCACAAATATGAGTGTTTATTCAGCACCTTCACAACTATGTCTATCTTCAAAGCAGTGCAACATCCCGTAAAGCCCCAGCGTTATCTATCTAGCACAATAACAGCATTGAGAAGGCAGCAGTCACTGACAAGCGTGCAGGGCGCACCATTCCACACACACCAGCAAGCAGAATAAGATCCTTATTTTGTACCATACCTGAACGGACAAGACGCACTCTCGTTGTCTCCCCCTTTGCTCCTCTTCCTCACAGATCACTTACAGAAGACCACACAGCTCCAGCAATGCACCCTTTCTGCCCTAATCCCCACTCCAATGTGATGACACACTCTAACCCCAACCATCTGTTGAAACACGTCCCGCAGCACTCAGCACAGTGCTGTGTCAAGACAGGGCTGCCCAATCCAATTGCCGGGGCTGGATGTCTCTCAAAAGCTGCAGGCAGAGGAGGGGAAAAAAAAAAATGAAGCTGCAGGTCTGCAAACTCTTACCCAAGTAACCTGAGATTTGGAGAGGGGAGCTCTATAAAAAGAGTACAAGTGGGAGGTGCTGTGTGGTGGGGAAGGTAGGGAGGGTGTGATCACATCTGATGACCAGTTGTGTTAATTCTTACAGCAAACCCCCTTGCAATCCCCGGGGACCACTAGGACCTTCGCAGTGGGAGACTCATAACCAAGAAAGAGCTCATTTAAAATAATCGTTTTATTGCTATTGTGAGCCATTTCCTGTGAGGGACACGCTTTCCAAAGGAGATAATTCATTTATTTCAGAGAGGGGGGCTGATAAAGTGCTAATGTACAACTAGTTTGCACTGAAATGTTAACTCAAGTTTTTGTAGCCTTTACTCCCAACCACCTCCCCTGCTTCTTGAATCTGTTACTTATCCCGGCATTCCTGGGGAAAATGAAAGTACTGTATGTTTATATTGCAGCAGATGCAGGGAAAGTGCCCTAGTCTTGCTAGTTTCCATTGCCCTTAGAAAATCTGTCATGTAATGTACATAGAATGTATTTTTGTGCCTCTTGAGAACTTCAGGGAATCACCAAGTGAGAAACTCTCCCTCTTTAATTCTGTTAAAATAATAAAAAAAAACAACTCCCACATTTCAATTAGCTGAACTGTGAACTTGCATACACTGGCCATGTGTTGTTACATGAAATCCCGCTGTCTGCTATTGTCTGCTTTCTCTTTGCAGCATGTTCATGCAGTAATGAAGAAGTGAATGCTTTTGGTGATGTGTGCGGGCTAGACAAGCACATCCTGGGATCCCAATTGAATCACTGCCTTTCAATCCATTTCTAAGTTGTTTTTTTTGTCTTTTTTTTCCTACTTCAAAGCTCTCCAGATTCATCTAGCAACTGCTAGTTTTAACATTATGGGCCTCATTTAGAGTCGGACGCAATTTAAATTGAAATCGTAAGTGTAACTTGCATCCCGTAATTTACACAGTATTTAGAGTGACTTAGAATACTGTGCACACACCTCTTTATCTGCCTTATGGGCTGGAGTGCAAGTGTATCATGCACAGCGCCTTGTAAAGCAGATAGTTAAATACAAAAAAAAATTGTAAAAATAAAAATTGTTCTTTCCACCCCCTCCCAAACGGCACAAGGGTTGGCTATGCTGTTTGGGAGCTGATGCAAACCTTTTTTTATTTTATTTTTTACTTTGTTTTTTAATACATCAAGGTCTCTTGCACCAGCTGAAAGCACCCGCAAAAGATACGTCTCCTAGAGACCTATTTGCGGTTGCTTTCAACTCATAATAGCATGTAAAGACGAGAACACGCCTTTACATTGCTAGACTCGCCCACTACCTTCCCGTTCCACCTCTCTAAGCGCAGAGAGGTACAACAGGGAGATCCATCGCAGTCGGAGTGCAAACAGACGGATCTTTGGCCAAAAATGCTTTTTGCGCTGAAGAAAAGGGCAGGCACCCGACTCTAAGTAAGACCCTATATGTAATGCAATCTAAACTGTTGCAAGTATAATGTGTTGAGTACACTTGAACACAGTTTCTTAATTTAAAAAAAATATATCAATATTAATCCATAAATTACACAAACTACATATATAAAGAAGTTGGCTAGGCGATACAATTACTGTACATTTCCAAATTTTCCTTCTACAACAAGCCTCAAAGATTGAGTCATGGCTGGTGATTATGTAGTAGTAAAACCAGAATGACCTATTTTCTGAATTAACCTATCTTCTATATTACTGTGCCAAATGATCCATGAAGTTGTAAAGCCACAGTACTTTGCGGATGATTTATAGTTTGACGCAAAAGCATTTTTTTGTTGAATAAATAAACATATTACGTAACATTTGCCGCACTGCACATGCACACAACTTCTACCAGTATCTTGAGCTGCACATAGGGGCATATTTAAGGAGGAGTGTTACACATATCGTAACTCTGACGCAAGTTGGAGTGTCACGCATATTTATGATCACTGCATCGCAGCAGATATCATGGATATCTGCTGCTTTGCATTTTGTTTCGATTTTGGGAGCAGTCACCATTCAATAGTATGGTGACTGCTCCCTCTCGCAATCTAACAAGTTCCGAAAAATAGTTTTTTTCGGTAACTTGTTGTGCTGAAGCATAAACTTCATTTTTAATTTATGTTCAGCTCTGCTCCGAAGAGCAGAGCTGGATAGCGCATGTGTAGCCCTGTGCGCAGCCTCAAGATTTTTGAACTACACATGCGCAAGTTTCAGAACGAGGCAGACAAGGAGGAGATCCGGAGACAGCACATTACGAAGAGGCGTGGTAAGTATTTTTTTTTGTGACAGAAACAGTAGTTTATCGGAACTGCTGTTTCTGTGTTGCGTTCTACTTAAATTTGAGAAATAGTTTGATCCTTATCAATGCGATAAGGATTGAAAACTATTTTTCACTTTTTGAGAACATTGACAAATGTGTCCCATAAACATTTAAGGGTCCCTTCCAAGTTTTCCGTTCAGCTTCTCAATACTCCCCTTCAAATTTTGTAGGTGCAACTAGTGGACATCTTTAAGTCCTGTATGAAAACACAGCTGGCAGTAAGACGTCAAACCACCTCCTTGTCTGTTTGTTAATACCCAGTCTTGTTTTATTGCTGAGTTTGTTTACCAATTGTAAAGCACTGTGGAGTATGCTGGCGCTATATACATAAATCATAACAAAAAAAGGTAAATGTAATGGTACTAACAGCAATACATAAGTAAAGAACATGGAGCGATGGTCTCTTGGCTGAGGGAGCCTAAAAATTTCACTAGAAAACCTGAGTTTTTTAGTACCTAATGTGTAACAAGGCTGAAAACCCAGAGTGTTAGTGTTACAGTAAAATCAAGCGTTGTGTATGAGAGTGTAGAATGTGCTCCTCCCACAGCGCTTATTCCATTTGTGCGTGTGGATTTTCCCAAATGCACCTAGTTTTATGAAGGCACATGGATTTGTGAACAAAGATTGCAGCATCTGTGGGGTTTGACAATTGTTGCATCTTGTGTGGGAGGAGGTGGGTAGATCGAGGGCATACCTAGCAGAGTCTGGGGAAGTGGCATGAATGTGACTAATTATGCAGCACATGCAAAAAAATATTATTAGAACAAGTTTATTTAAATGAGCTGCAAAGTTTGGAGAATTAGAATTTATGGGGACATTCAGGGCTTGATGTATAGAGTTGGGTGCAATTGACACTGAAATCGTAAGTGTAAAGTTCATCCCGTAATTTACATAGTATTCCAAGTTGCACAGATCTTTAAATCTGTGCGGCTCAGAATACTATGTGAATGAGACCGATGTGAATGAGTTCTCTGTACAGAGCTGCGGAATCAGTGGCACTATATAAATAAATGGTGATGATGATTATGATACTATGCAAATTGCACAGACACACCTCTTTATATATAAAAAAAATACACCTCTGTCAACATCTCAGGATAATTTTAATATTTTTTGGTTTTACGGAAAGTTATGTTTTAAAATTTTTGATATTTATTGAATTCATTAAATTGGCAAATTACACGCATATGCTTTTGAGATTGTTGTTCTTTAGTACCATTTAGGGTTGTTGTGCGCTGGGTACATTTTTTATATATTGCTATAGAAGGGAAGTATAGAAAGTTGCTTCTACCCCAAGAAGCACACAGGCCTGACACATGGAGAGTGCAGTGTTACACATCTTTATCTGCCTTATGGGCCGATGTGCATGATACACTTAAGTGTATCAGTCACAGTGGCCCTGTAAAGCAGATAGATGAATAAGTAAATTAATGTAAAAAATTGCGTTTCTCCCCCCCAAACAGCACAAGGGTTGGGTAAGCTGTTTGGGAGGGGGTGCACACCTTTTTTAAAAATTGTATTATCTTTTTGCCCCTTCCTTTTAACACAACAAGGTCTGTTGCACCAGTAGAAAGCACAAAAGATACTTCTCCTAGAGACTTATCTGCGGTTGCTTTCAACTCAGTATAGCATGTAACATACGTGAACACACCTTTACATTGCTAGGCTCGCCCACTACCTCCCCCGTCCCACCTTTCTAAGCGCAGAGAGGTGCAAGAGGGAGATCCGTCTCACTCTGAATGCAAACTGAGAGGGATCCTTGGCTAAAAGTGCTTTTTGCACCCCTACGTTAGGCCCCCAGTATTTAGTGGGGGGCTACAGAGCATTTTGGTCTCTACAAAAGGACTTTAACAGGCAATTAGTATATTTTCAAAGGGACACCTTGTGCACCTGCCAGGTTTATCATCATCATCATTTATTTATATAGCGTCACTGATTCCGCAGCACTGTACAGAGAACGCATTCACATCAGTCCCTGCCCCATTGGAGCTTACAGTCAAAATTCCCTAACATACACACACACACACACACACACAGACAGACAGACTAGGGTCAATTTTTTTTTTTTAAAGCAGCCAATTAACCTACCAGTATGTTTTTGGTGTGTGGGAGGAAACTGGAGTACCCAGAGGAAACCCACGCAAACACGGGGAGAACATACAAACTCCACACAGATAAGGCCATGGTCGGGATTTGAACTCATGACCCCAGCGCTGTGAGGCAGAGGTAACCACTTCACCACCGTGCTGCCCACCTTGTGCACCTGCCAGGTTTATAACGGAAAGCGCACTCCTGGGCACATTTCCGTCATTAAAATAAAAACATTCAAACAAATTGACAGATAATAAAGATGTCCCCTCACTCTCTGGATTAATTTACCACACAATGAGGCTAAATCAGCAGTATCCTAGGAGAATACAGTCAGTGGGATGGTAGTTGTTACTACATTTTCACTCTTTGCACAGTGCACATTTCCAATCAGCTACATAACCAGGCAAAAATAGCAGCAGATTGATTTTCAGGTGGAGGGACGCAAATACCAAGACTTTGATGTGGACAATCAGGTGCATTTACACAATACAGGAAGCTCGGCGTGTCGGCATATGTTACACTTTCATATAACAACTTTGGTGTGTTATATGATTGTACAAAATGAGCAGTAACAATATACTCTAACAGGACAAAATTACATTTTGTTGTCTGTATTTTCACTGTCTTTTTTATCAGTGTATTGTTTTACCTTTTTCTGTATTGTTTGGAAATGGACAACACACAAATGGTATACACATCTGCTGGAATGGAAATGTGGCAGAAGAAACTAAACAGCTCTAATATCAACAACTGTAGGTATTGTTAATTGTTGCCCCACCACATATTATAGGGGGAGCGTCTGGCCCTATTAACACCTTACGTGTATTCTACAGCAAACTTGGAACAGACCATTGTACATTACCATGGAGTCCTTTCTTCTACTACACTACACAGTTACAAATGCTTTCAGAGCGATTTCCATGGCAGCTCTCAGTATGAATTTTTAATTTTAAATTTTTCATTTCAGAATAAAGGCAAGGACATCTAACACTGCTTTTTAATAACCATGTTTGTATTTTATTTCATTTTAGTAAGAGTTATGATATGATATATGATGATGTAAACAGTTTTATAGGAGTTTTCTACAAAGCAGTTCATTGTATGTTACCAATTATTTTAGATTATATTAAAAGCAATAACAGACTTCTCCGTTTTCAACTGCATACCGTACTGTTGAATATTACAAGACTAGCATGTGATAGAAATAAATACATATTTTACATCAAATCTTTGGTAACACTGCCAGCATTTTTGAGCGTTTCAAGCATAATAACATTGTCCAAGGTCTAAGAATGTGTACCTTAAATCATTGTCTATTTAAATCTCCCTTTTTTTCAATATCAAACAACTATTTTGTATATTAAATGCAATTCCAGATATTAGTTATATTTAATGCAAATCTCATTGTCTATTATTATTCTTTGAATGTATAGTTTAATATTTACTAAATAGGAATATTTGAATTACTCATGTATTCACTCTTACTGAAGGCTAATCACTGCTTTGTAGTAGATTACATTTACACAGCAGCCCTTTGCTCTCCCCTTAACTCAATTAAGGGTCCAATATATGAATTGGCAGCAAGCTGTGCCCTATGTAGACTACACCTCCTAATCTTGTCATGGTGCCTTTCTAGGTGTAAACTGGCACAATGATGAGGTCAGGAGACCATGTCAACAGAGGGCACAGCTTGATTCCTGGGGGACCCACAGAGGTGAGCAAG
Source organism: Mixophyes fleayi (assembly GCF_038048845.1). Taxonomy (NCBI): domain Eukaryota; kingdom Metazoa; phylum Chordata; class Amphibia; order Anura; family Limnodynastidae; genus Mixophyes; species Mixophyes fleayi. The sequence goes on along the minus strand of NC_134406.1, from coordinate 232,276,208 downwards.
GTGGGTGGGGATTAACGTTCAAAAATGTCCACTATAAAAGCAAACACACACAGGTCCACCCAGACAATACCATGAGTGTTGAGCTTTGATGGTCCAGCTAAGCAGTAAAACGATTCCCGACCATGATCTTATCTGTGTGGAGATTGTTTGTTCTGTCTGTGTTTGTGTGGGTTTCCTCTGGGTGCTCCGGTTTCCTCCCACACTCCAAAAACATACTGGTAGATTAATTGACTGCTATCAGATTGCCCTTAGTCTCTCTCGGTCTGTGTGTGTATGCTAGGGAATTTAGACTGAAAGCTCCAATGGGGCAGGGACTGATGTGAGTGAGTTCTCTGTACAGCGCTGCAGAATTAGTGGCGCTATATAAATAGCTGCTGCTGATGAACATACATTGCACACATTGTCTCAGATCAACCCGAAACATAAGCACCCAAGATGTACTTAAGGATAGTAGTATATATATATATATATATATATATATATATATAAAATATATGAGACATGGAATGACAACTGTATGGAATTTAAAAAGATAACAAGTACCTGGGATCAAAAAAGAAATGAATGTGGTGTGGTTGCCACATTCTTATGTTAAATCCCATAGATTGTAAGCTTGCGAGCAGGGCCCTCTTACCTCTCTGTCTGTCTGTATTACTCAGTATTGTTTTATTACTGTGTTCCCAACGCGCTACAGAATTTGCTGGCGCTATATAAATAAATGTTGATGATGACGATGATGATAATCATGATGAAGCTCTTCCCTATGGTCTTCATGTGTTGTGGGCTGCTGTAACCCCACTGTAGACTGCCTGTTGAAATTGACTCTATGTCTTATTTAATAAACTACTTCCTCATGGTTCCCTGCCGGGCCTCAACAAACTTAGAGTAAATAGATGAGCATAGTGGTGTAATTGTGACACAGATTTGTGTCTACACACTCTGCTTCATTTATGATCCACAGCATTTTCAATGCTTCTTTCTGTGTACAAGTGCGCTGACATTAGGGGCAGACCTAGACTTTATATTGAGGGGGGAGGTGATTTAGCATAATCACGCCCTACCTTATTCTGATTGGCTGGCCCCAGCCTGCCCCAGCCCGCGATTGTTCCTGCCCCCTTTCCCGTTTCAATTACCGTCTAGGACGCATTTTAAAGGTAGGCTTGCACTGCTATGGTAGGGGGGTCTTACTATTGCCTCAATCGCCCCTCACCTCCCCTCCCTTCCTGGATCCACCACTGGCTGACATGTCTGCCTAGTGCATTCCCAGGTGTACGCCCACTTTAATTAGTCACAAAAGTCTAAACGGAAGGTGCAAAGTACATGCTATGTTCCAGTTGCCCTGTATGCTAGGGCAGAGACAGACTTATAGCTCCCATATAGATCCACCTCTAAAGGTGGGCTTGTGAAGTGTCAGCGTGCATAATTCAGCATTAATGTATTCACAGATAGTGGCCAGCAGTGAGTGAGGCAGCAAAAACAGAAGTTGAGAAAATACATCAAGAGAGACAGATTAAAAAAAAGGAAGATCAATTATTTGCAGACATAGTACTAAAATACTATTTGTTAATGATACAACCCTTATAATATTTCATTAAATATTTTTACTAGAAAAAAATGATAAGTTCATCACTTGTGACATGACAGTTTTCGCTGTGTGCGTAGTGGTGGGAGTGAGGCTTAGGCAACATAACTGGAGTGCGGTGAATGTTACAGGGGCTTAGAATAAGTGACAAACTACGACAGGTGATTGTGGAAGAGGGGCTGTGTGGTATCTGAAATGGTAAAGCTATATTAAGTTTGTAAATGAAAAGCAGTAGTTATGGTGAGGGAAATAAACATGAGAGAACTGTAGTGTAAAGTGTGTCCTATCTAAAATAACAATGTGAGAGCCTAATATGTTGGTTTCTAGTGGTGGGTTTATATGTTTTAGTGAAGAACTCAATGTAATATGTATAAGGGTCTCAAAAGTGGTGCAGCTAGAGGCCCATAGGCCCTGGGGCAACATCTGCTCTAACGCCACCATCACCCTTCAATGCCTTTGAACATAACTATTCTCTGTGCTACAGAAATAACAACGTATTTCATCGGGAAAAAAAGACAGTGTCTGACTGGATCTGTCTGCTAGTATGCAGTCTGGGTGTATCTTGGTACTAGGGCAGTCTGAATGCAACTTTCTGCTAGGGCTGCGTCTAGCTACATATCTGGGCTAGGACATTGTCTGGTTGCATATCTGTTCTAATGCAGTGTGCTTGAAGTATATATCACAGAAAGGGGGTTGTTACATAGCAGGCAGGAAGTTACGCCTTTGCAGAGCAGGTGCTGGCTAGCAGCATAAATGGTGAAGAAATTTGTACTACTGTATCATTCCGTGCATTAGTCCAGGTGCACACTTAGGGAGTGTTACCAGTTGCCCAGAACCCCCCCTCCCCTCACACACACACACCAGCTGAGACTGATTGACAGGTTGGCCTTGGCCACTATACTGCCGCAGATCTACAGATTCCACCATTTCTACACACTATGTACCGTCCCCCCTCTCCTGCACTTTACAGACTAATATATGAGGAATGGTCACCACATAACAAAATGCAGTCCCACGTGTGCAGGAAACAAGAGAGGCTGCTTTTGCTGAGGGTGGGTGCTAATCATTTAGTAGTGGGTTGGATATATTAATTTATTTGTGGGGACAATTTATTTGATGGAGGGTACTATTTCATTTAAGGTGCTGTAATGGTATTATTTAATGTTGGGGTGGTTTGTTGGCTATTAGTTGGATGTGGGGCTGAGTTTGGGGAGAAGGAGTGCTACTTGTTAATAATTATTATTTAATATTGGGTCATTTACGGCGGGTTGGTATAACTTTATTTACTAAATGTGAATACAAATTATTTAATATTGAGGTTTTTGGAGGGGGGGGCTAGGGGCAATTATTATATGTAAGTACTATTAATTTAATGTTGGGGCTGATAGGGGGAAATAAGTGTATTTATTAAATGTGAATGCTATTGAGTTACCATCAGTACTAGTAGGAGGAAATAGATCTACTGGTTAACTATGAATGCTGTTCATATACGGTCAGGCTGGTTTCAGGTAGGGAGGGCTAATTATTAAACATGGTGAGTGCTATTGGGGTCGTATTGACATTTTATGTACCAATCCCTTTTTTACAAACATGGCCTGAACTTTTCAGGATCCAGATAAGCAGCAAAGGAGCTTAAGACACAGTCAGCAACAAGTAGTTGAAGCCTCAAGAACAGGTAGGAGAGATCAACACAGTCTGCCAACTGTCCTGATTCTGGTGGGGCATTCCTTATTTTGTGTGACTGTCCCGCCCAGGGGCTCACTGGGGTGGGCGGCATCTGCCACCGGGGCCTGTCACATAGTGGACTACTTTGAACTGGGTCACTGGGCTACATGCATTTGTTTTCATTTAAAATGTTATTAAGAGGATGGTAAGCTGAGTGTCGACCACCAATGCTAAATGTTGCCAGCCAGCCCCTGATCCTGCTCAGGCAAGACTTTGTCCTGACTGCAAAGATAGTTGGGATCAGTGGAACTACCATTGGTGCAGCAGGTGTGGTGTACCGGGGCCCATGTAGATAATGGGCTCACTACAAGGGGATCTGTGGGCCCTGGTTCTCTCCTCCCCGCTTCCCTGCACCGGGACCCACAGCTCACTAGCTCCACCTCTGGTTGGGATGTCCCACTTCTCACTGTAGAGCTCGTTAAGAGCAAGCTGTATGTACTACAGTTAGATGCCCTTAATAAGCAGTACAGTGTGAAGCAGGACAATACTGTCTGGGAAAACAGTTGGTTAAAGGCCTTAGTGAGAAGACACAGAAGAAAACAAAAAAGATAATATATCTTGGAGGGCATGTTCAATGCAGTATATTAAATGAATCTGAAGGTGAACCTTCAAAACGTACTTGTTAGATTCATAACTCATATAAAAAAATGTTCCTATGCCATTTTTGTAAGTAAATCTAACTACACTAAATAATATGTTATATATTTTCAAACCCCTGGGAAGCAAAGGTTGTGTACATGTAATATTCATTTTCTGACCGGTGCTCATCTCGTACAAATGTAATCTTTGCTCACTGTTGTTACATATTACTAACATTGAGCAGCACGAATATTATTCAAGATGCAAATAAAGCTGACGTAACTGCTGTCAGGATTGACTATTACTACATAGTGTGGGGAAGTTTGAAAAATAAAAACTGAAAAGCTAAAAAAAAACGAAAAATACCAAATAAAGTCAAGTGATCAATATGAGATCCAAAACCAAGGAAGCTGGGGAACCCTATATAATGTGTAAAACGGGACTTTGCGGTCTTATAAATGCATGTAAATGATGTAAATCATTTACTAAGTGCAAGTGCAGGTAGCCAGGAGTGCATTCAAAGATTTGTGACCCTGTATACATTAATTAGTAAGTATGCATTTGACAGGTAAAAAAGGTAATAAAAAGCCATACACACGCTGTCACGCTGAACACTTATACCTTTTATTAATTGGCCATGGACTCCAACGCGAGAATATTATTGAATATTAACACTTTAACTTACTTCAGTTTAATTTGAATGAACATACCCAACAAATATATAAATAGGTAGATACTATTATGTGCCAAGCACATGTACGGTCGCTTTTTTAAATAGCAACATGATCTGCCATATGGCTTTCCTCATCATAGAAAAACAAAACAACAATTATTCATAGGTAGCTTTGTTAGAGCATGGCCTAGATCAGAGGTAGTCAATCTGCAGATCTCCAGCTGTTATGGAACAACAAGTCCCAGCAATGCCCTGCCAGACTCTATGCACAGATTGCTTAAGTCTGCACAACTGTAAAACGTGGAACCATATTTGATCAGTTTTTTAAGTATATGTATGGCGAATCATCGTATAGATTGTGAGCTCTAAGGAGAAGGGCCTTCCTAGGTAATGTCCTGGCATCATAGAGAGGAGAGTGATATCAGTGTGACAGTACTCTGTTATAGTTTACATTACACTAATCTAAAATGCTCATTTTAGTTGTAGGGTATCAGAAGATATGTTAGTTTCATGCAACTGGATAGTTAGTTACACTGCTGGTACAGATTGTTGATTTTGACTTCACTATTAGATACCGTTGGTCGAATAGTGTAAAATACTCTGTGTTGGCGCTTTGTGGCTGGATTTGCGCTGGTCGTCTAGATCTGCACCAAAGAGCATGGATTTGTGGAGCAAGATGGTGGCAGAGCAGAAGTTTGTACTAGGCGATGGGGGAATTGGTTGGACAGAGGGGATTCCCTGCTAAATGTGGAGCAGGAGCACCAGTGTACCTAGTAAGAAAAATATGATAGACACCCTGGGCGCTACCATACAATTATAACAGAATGGATAATGAGGGATAAAACAGGTATAAATTGTCCAATTCAACATTGTCCTTGTTTTCCAATCCGTAATAGATGAATGTATTTTCTTTGTAGTGTCAGGATAGCAATCATCTTGAAGATGCTCACATTCATTGGAAGGGACATGTGGAAAAAAGAGACGCATGGTGCAATAGTGTAGTATCTTCACTTAGCACTTAGACTAGACCTGTAGCTGGAGCAAGAGATATGGATGGAAAACAAGCACCTTAGAGATGCCCAGAGCTTGAATCAGATGCTGCTGTGTGCGCTTGAGCTTGCCCACCCCGTTTCTTCCAAGAAATCGTAGGCTGTTGTAAGTGTCCTTTGCACTCACAGGTGCATAAAATGCTGCATTCTGTGGCGTATGGTCCGATTCTGGGCTTGCTGACAGTAACTGGGTGCATTATACACAAAACAGCGCTAGTTACACTCCTTGATGAATCAGGCCCAGTATCTTACCTAATCGCTGACATCAGGATGCTGGTAAGTATTCCTCGTTATCTGGCCCTTAACCAAACAAATCTGCGGATTCACTGTGGTCCAATGAGTGGGTTCTGCTGGGAGCCAATCTGAGCTCGCTACTGCCAGTTTGAATTTGGGCACAAGTTAATTGGTGCTCGCCGCGTCATTGCCCTCACGATGGCTTGTCTTCAGCCTTTGCAAGAAGCGCTGACAGTTTCATGATGGAGAAAGTCCAACGAGTCTAGCGAGAAGACTGTGGGCTCAACAGAGAAGACTGCAGGATCAAGCAGGAAGATAGCTGTCAAGCCTGCAGGATAATGGTGGCTGGTGGGTAAAGACAGAAGACAGCAAGGGAAAGGTTAGAGACTGCCAGAGACAGGTAAGGCCCTCGGGCAAACCTCTCACAGGCCTGTGCCTGCACTCTCGTTTCTGGCACATGTTTTGGCCACTAGGACCATGTAGCAATTAGTCGGACACAAGCCCCATGGAACCTAGTAGTGTATTGTAGGGTCCTTATTCCCTAAATTTGGGTTGCATATTTACATTTAGTCTTAGAAGCCAGTGGGACAAAACAAACTCAGGCTTAGAAGCCTGTACTGCATTGTTTAGGCTCAGAGCCTAGGAAGTAGTAGGACACTGATTCAGACTAAGCCTGTGGCCATATATATTTCAGGCACTAGGCCTGTGGGGACAATCTTGCCTGAAGAGGTGGGTTTTCAGAGAACACTTGAAGGTTTGTAGAGTAGTGGAAAATCTTATTGTGCGAGGGAGGGAATTCCATAGAGTGGGTGCAGCTCGGAAAAAGTTGTGAGCGGGAATGGGAGGATGTAATGAGAGTAGAAGGGAGACGCAGATCTTGTGCAGAACGGAGGTGTTGAGTTAGGAGATATTTTGAGACAAGTGAGGAGATGTATGTAGGTGCAGTTTTGTTAATAACCTTGTATGTTAGTAAAAGTAATTTATATTGGATTCGGTAAAAAACAATGCAACCAATGTAGAGAATGACAGAGTGACTCAGCAGAGGAACTGCGATTTGCAGGGAAAATCAGTCTAGCCACTGCGTGTAAAATAGATCATAGGGGTGAGAGTATGTCTCGGGGAAGTCCAGTAAGGAGGGAATTACAATAGTCAATGTGGGAGATGATGAGTGCATGAATTAGAGTTTTTGTAGTGTCTTGTGTAAGATGTATGCATATTCTGGAAATGTTTTTAGATATATATATAACATGATTTAGATATAGAGTCCATGTGGGGAACAAAGAATAGTTCTGAGTCAAGGATCACACTTAGGCAGTGAGCTTGGTTGGTGGGAATTAAGGTCATGTCAGCAGAAATAGAAATGTCAGGTAGGTAACTTCTGTAGGTGGGTGGGAATATTATTAACTCTGTTTTTGAAAGACGGAGTTTGAGTTGGCGAGAGGACATCCAAGATGAAATGGCAGAAAGACTGTCAGCAACGCGGGACAACACAGAGGGTGAGAGATCAGGAGAGGATAGATACATTTCCTGGAAGTCTCGGACAACCATCAAGAGAAGATGGGACCTAAATGGTAAGTGTCCCCTGTTCATTTTTTCTTATTGTTGAGTAAGATATTCAGGCCGGAGTCCTTGCCATCATGAATATCTGCAGCCCATGCCCAGGCCCAGAACAAAATCAAGATGTCAGTAATAGGGGTAGAGTGCAGTTTCTCTACTTCTGTCCATCACACTGTACTTCCCCTGAATAATTGTTGTTGTTTTTCCCCTAGACCAAAATCGGTGCATGGGGGGCTGTTAGTGAAGGTGCAGTGAGATTGGCAGGTGAACCGGTCGAGAACAGGTAGGCCCCTTTAAAATATCTCTTCCTTGGTTCTAGCTGGACCTGACTGGACTCTGCTTAAAGAGCATTAAAGCCACTATTTGACATTAATATATATCAAGGGCTGTGTACTACTGAGCTGAATAATACACGTGCGATAACCAGCTTGTTTATACTTAACTAAATATGTCCACCGTGCATGCTCTCTTTCACCCTTCTGCTGCAGGCTGCCGTGTCAGAAGGGAGATGCTTCTGAATACACAGGATGACTGAAAGCTTGGCAGACTTGCTCTGTAGAAATGCACTGTAGGAAGTGGAGGATTCCTACACAAGGGCAGGACCGGTGATGATGTCACAGAAGCTCAAATTACTGATGTTGTTTTTTTACTTGTATAATATACTATTAGAAATAGATGTGGGAGGAGCTTCAGCTGTCTTTGGGGGAGAGGGGGAGGGGAAAACTTTGCCTTTAACAGAACTGCAGTAGAATGTCCAGTTTAACACTGAATAATGTATTTTACGTGCAGGGTTCATATCTGAAAATTCCAATTTTGGGACTCGCTCTCCTTTAAACCTGACATCAGTAAAATAAATAATACTTTATAATCACCATTTTTAAGCTTGTGTGGAAAGAGAATGTTGGATCCAGGCTGGCAGGCTGATTAGTACATAAAAGAGTATTACATGTTATGATGTCATTCTTTGAATTACGAAGTCCTTTGATGTCGGTTAAGATAAATGTTGTTTGTACCAGTACCTGCATAGGGGTCTGTTTGTTTTGTTTTTTTTCTGGAGCGTCTTACAGATGCTTTGAAAATCATGGGATTTGTAACCTTTAACAAAGCAGAACTGACTGTAGGTTGGGAGAGGAGATTTGCTGCTGTATTCTGGATGTGGAGGCTGCCGCAGAATGAAACTACTGTGCTGTAAAGTCCGCCAGCAAGGATTGGAAATGTTTATTGCTGTTGCTAGGTTTGTAAAAGACGTGTCATTGCCTAAACCATCACATTGTAAATGCAGCAAATCAGGGCCATCTTAACAACATTATGGGCCCCCGGGCAAAGCAGTGCACCGGGGCCCCTAGATATAGATATATAGATGTATACAGATACAGATACAGATATAGATATATAGAGATAGAAATAGATAGATGTCCTTGAAGGTTTTTTTGCAGGTTTTTTTTCTTTTGCAGGATTATTTATTCTCATTAAGAGCCGTGCCTATGGGGCCCCCGGGCAGCTGCCCATCGTGCCCAATGGAAAAGATGGCCCTGCAGCAAATTACACGGATAAAGGAGGAAATTACTGTTTATTATAACTATTCTATTGTTGATTTGCACAACAGTTTAAAGGATAAGTTCCCCTTTTTGGGCTTTTTAGTTTGACTAGACGTAATAGATCCAAGTGGTCTTTTATTTTTATTGCTTTTTATTTATTGAATAAACATGCGAGTGAAGAATAAATATTTCTTCTTATTTTTTAACCTATTAATATAATGTGGGGGAGCAAGGTACATGGGACGTTACAGGTACGCAAGATAAATACAAGCCAATACACACCTTTTAAGTACATTATTTTAGGCACTAGTTTACTATGCAGATAGAATTAGAAAAATTTTAGGTATACATTCCAAACAATCGTTCCAATATTCTAGGTTAGACCGAGAGGGGATTCAAGAGAGACCACAAAGTCATATGAGATTGGGAATCAGATCCCATCCTAAAGAGTCAAGAATGAGTTTGTGTCCCAGGAGATTCATATTAATAGGTCAGGTGAGGTGTCTATTCCTACTGTTGAAAAAGGACTCTTGTAAAAGAAATAAAAAAATATGGATTAAAAAGGTATGGAATCCACCTGACACATATTTTGGATTGTAACTGGCTGGCAGACTCTACCTAGCCGAAGAGGGAGTTTCAAGCCTAGAGGTGAGTGTCAGGTGACGTCTCAAATCTGGACACCATTTTAGGCTAGCTATGCCTCACTGTTGCTGAGACCCCATGCACAAAACAATATTACAATGCGGCCAGCTGTCTCCATACACTTTAACCTCGACCCACCAAGTGGCAGAGGCAGGGTGGTGCCATGGAACTCTGCAGTACCATAAAGACTCACCCCTGCCACCTCTGCTAACTGTCCCTTCTCCAGGCCTTAGCATCCTTGAGAAATGTAAATCTTTGATAAAACTAACTGAGGATTTGTAGTGTGTCGGCAGCAGCCATCCAATCAGTGGCATGAAAACACTGAACTGGGAAGTGAATTCAGACTGTTGAGGCCTAGACAAGGGACTGCTCTCTATGCCAGTCCAGATGAATTACTCTGTAACTGCAGGGGGCCTGTACATGAAACACCCAATGTTCTATCATTTGGGGGAGGAGGCCTCATTCCTCAAATAAATAAAACCTCTAAGGGGCATATTCAATTACATGCAGGCATCGCGACTACGCGCCTTGAACAGCCCGCGAAGGTAATCAGCGGCACCGCAGTAAAGCTGATTTTCCTTTGCACCCTATAGGGTTACGATGGAAAATCCGCCTTATTGCGGTCCGTATTACCCTTGCGATGACTGCACCTAATTGAATATACCCCTAACTTATTTAATCTAGGTTCATGAGATTCCTGAATTGTAGGAAAGCAACATATCAAATTAAAGAGTACAGTGGTAGAAACTGTGACAGTCCAGCAAAAAACAACTTACGGAGACTCTTACCTATAACAAACAGTAAAATTAGGGTCGACTAAAGTGGAGTTTTACTTTTTTTTTAATACATATTTGCACGTACATTTCAACCAGAAATTCTCTCTTTGCGAGAGTTTATCTTATCCATTGACGACAGTTAAAATACACCACAACGTGAGAACACATTTTTCAACCTGCCAGTCAGAAAACAAAGTCCCTACTCATGGAATGTTAATGTACTTAGCTTTATTCTTACTTAGCATTTGCAATCTTTTGTACTACTATGGAGATAATAGATCCTGTAGAAGAGTTACAGTTGTTTAATGAAAAGTGGTAAGAAATACTATGGCAGAGTTTTCTTCTTATTTATTGTACAGTTATGGCTAAAACCTGTACCCTCATCCCCCACCCACCCACGTTCTCTGTATTCTTTCAGAAAGTGATTATGTGGTATCTGTTTCAGCCTGTTAAAGTCAACTTCTTTTACAGATGTTTAGTGTTTACTCAAGCACTGCTCCCTCATCTAGATAAACAATGAAAGTCGCATTGTATTCAACATTCTAGTAAGCGGTGAAGGTGGGATGAAGCTACTGTCCCATTGACTTCACATACTTTTGTGCAACCACTGTAAGACAGTTCTCCTTTATTCTGCCAGACATAGGAGTAACATGATCCTGGATTAGCATGATATTATCATATTATAAGTCCCCTGAGCTCTGATACAGTTGTTCTTGTTCTTGGCAGTACTTTTACTTGAGAAATCAGTATACCACACGTGCTGAATGTGGCCAAAAATAATCATTTAGTGACAAATTAGGGATACTAGAAGAGTGACTGGAATAAATGTACACTTATTTGGTTAAATGTGAGGCATGTGAGTATTTAATATACAGTACAGTATATGTTAATTTACAATCAAGTTGTATATGTAAATATCTAGTAATACATTCAGTGGCGCACGTAGGGGGGGTTTCTGAGTCTCCAGAAACTTCCCCCCTGCGCTAACTCAGTGCCTACCATATCGGCACTGTCCTGTACAGCAGCCGCGGCTCTGTCAAAGAAGTGTCCACGGCGGTGCTGTATACCGCCGCGGATGCTTCTTTGGCAGCACCGCGGCTGCTGTATAGGACAGCGCTGCCGAAACGGAAACGAATGCGCGGGCGCATGCGCAGCAGCTCTCTCTCGTGGTTTGTTTGTTTTTTTGGTCAGGGAGGTGGGGGGGGGGAAACCCCCATGACAATCCTGCGTGCGCCCCTGACATTGTGTAATGTGCAACATAGACAGTTAAATTGGCTTACACAAATTCATAAAATGTTCTCCAAGTCAGCAACACCTGCCCTAGGTAAAGTCCTCTACATATACAGTACAAAGATTGCTGTCATTGCTTGAAATCAATCCTATATGCTATGCATAGTGACATATTGAGTAAACCATTAACACCCATTACAATTAAATCCCCACTCATTCTCTATACCATAGCTGATAATAATAATAATATTATTATAAGATGTATTATTTACACTTTTACTCTTCTTCCACGTGCATCCCTCTTCTGTTATTCCCACTGACTGGCAGTGATTTAGCCTTCTGTATGACTTAGGCTGGATACACACTGAAGCATTTTCGTCTAATAAACGGGCCAATCAGCCGACATACGACCGTTCGGCCAAAAGTCGGGTTACTGTGTATAGTGACACGATAGTCCAAAGTCATTTCAAAGTTTTGATTGTCGGTTCATTTGGTTTGTCGTACTGTTTAATATTTTACAACCAATTTCCGACCAATCATGTAGTGTGTATGCAGTCATGCTCACGATCTGCATAGAGTTTACAGAGACGTGTTCTTTTCAGCCGATGCTAGCGATGATTGTCACGGTGAATAAATGTAGAGAGTGCTTTAAAAGGAATAATTCATTTGTTCGTTCTGAGACAGAATGTTTCATTTCAGAGTCACAGAAGCTAACCAAATTCATGACAATTGAAATTGTCAATTGTCATAGCTATCCACAACATGTGGATAGCTATAACAAGGCGGCTTTAATCAGTGTGACAATGTCACAATAATGAATGAATGAATATTGTGCTGTCATTGTCTGAAGACTAGAGGACCAGATGAAGGACCAGATGAAGAGCACAGATCTGAAGATAAATTGTGTCAGTGTGTATGAATGAATCGTCAGACTGATCGGACTTTCAGTCATAGGTACAATAGTTTGAGCTAACACATCGGTCAGAAAATTCTTCAGTGTGTACCTAGCCTTAATCACTACCATGCCCCATTTAGTATATATCTCTGCTTGAGAAGTTTTCCACGTGCTCCTACACTTTTAAGGGAACACCAAAGAAGCCAAATAAAATTAAAATGTAAATTAAATTCTTTTCTTTTTGTTGTTTAGTATGTTTATATCTTAAAAAATTTCAATAAAAATACTGGATTTAAAAAAAAAAAATGTAAATTAAAATGTATGATAGTGATGATTCTAAAGAAGAAAAATTAAAAAGTTGGACTTAAGGGAAGTGTCACTCACCGTACTGTGAGTGCCTCTTCCCGGACATTTAGGAACCGTGGCCGTCCACCATCCTGAGGGTCTGCGCATGCGCAGCCCTTTTCTATACTTCAGTGTATACCCCTTTAACTCAATTGGCAGATCAGGCAACACTCCCTTTATTAAGCACCTGTGGTCAACACCACGTTGCCTGATCTTGGAGTCTCATTCCTCATGAGTCTCTGAAGGTGTTCCTGTATTACTCGTGTATTCAGCGCTGCTGATTCCTGTGGTTTCCAAACCACTTCTACTACTGTGGTTCCATACCACTTCTACCATCAACTGTATCATCATGACTGTTTGCTGATTCCTATCCGCTGCCTCCGTGCACTACAGTCTTCTAAACCACTTCTACGTTATTTTACATCTATGTGACTGTTTGCTCATTGCTATCCGCTGCCTCCGTGCACTCCAGCTTTTACTTCACTCACCTGCTTCTCATCAAGTCTGTTTGCTGATTCCTATCCGCTGCCTCCGTGCACTACAGTCTCCTGCTGGCAACTCGCCTGTGTTCAACATCGTGACTGCCAGCTGATTACTATCCGCTGCCTCCGTGCACTACAGTCTCCTGCTTGCAACTCGCCTGTGTTCATCATCGTGACTGCCAGCTGAATACTATCCGCTGCCTCCGTGCACTACAGTCTCCTGCTTTCAACTCGCCTGTGTTCAACATCGTGACTGCCAGCTGATTACTATCCGCTGCCTCCGTGCACTACAGTCTCATCTCATCTTTGCTGTGACTTCCTCGAGCCTGCCGCTTTCATTACCATCTGCTACACTTCGTGATCAACAGCTCCTGCCCTGCGCTGCACTCCTGTTTCCCATCGCTGTTGGTTCCTGTGGTTGCTACTGGTTACCTCCGTGTGCCGCTGAGTCCTGCTGCTGTGGTCAGCGCTATCCTCCATCTCCTGCTGATCCACTCTCCACGCCTTCACATGTTCCACTGGTCTCTACCCTCCTGTCTGCATTTGATTTGTATCTCATCTACTACCCTCTGCTGGATCATCTCCATTCTCCTGGGTCTCCTATGAGTCCAGTGCCACGTGTTGCTGACTCCTGTGAATTCGTGTCCCTGTTGGTCTACTCACCTGTGCGCTGCACCTGCTAGACCGCTGCCTCACCTATCCAGGGACTTCCTATCCAGGCGGCCTCCCGCCGCTCAGGTACCGCTGCTATCCCATCTGACTGCTACTGCTGAACCACGGTATGCATACTTCTCATTGACTGTGCTGTGTATTGCATATCTTGCTGGACTGTGTTTGGTTCTCTCTGGAGTCTGCTATCCGCTGAGTCTATTGCCATCATTGACTGTGTTATAATTGTGCTGGACTACTTCAAGAGACTTTCTAGATTGCAGACCTGCTCAGTCATTTATATCTATATGTATATCTATATTGTGCATATTACTGTGGATCGTGTATAAGGTGCCTGTGTATATCCTGTGTTGCAGTCTTCCCCTGTGCACCTCCTCACATATATATTCAGTGGTACAACTTGCTGATGTCAGACCACTGATCCCTGTTTCCGGTATCACCTGTTCCATCATCCTCTCACATAGCAGTGGTACAACTTGCTGCCGCAGACCACTGACTACCCGGATACCCCCACTTGGATTCCATTCCTTCACTCAGACAGCGGTACAACTTGCTACCCGCAGACCGCTGACTCTCATCACCTCCTTGTTTCTGTTGGACATTCCTCCTCCCTATAGCAGTGGTACAACTTGCTATCGCAGACCACTGACTATCTTCACGTGTCCTTGTCCATACAGTTCCTTGTGTATTATTACCTCATTATTACCAGTGTTGCTAGTCATAGACTTTCCTGAGCATCTCATCGGCCATCATTTCATGTTCCGTGATCACCTAGCTACCAGAGTATTCGATTACCATCTACATTGCTCTGGTAAGCCTACCATCTGGTGATCCCTGGGTAAAGACTCCTAGTGCCCGTGACAGTAAGATCAGGCCATGACAGACCCAGATACGGAGCCTACAGCCAAAGAGATGCTGCGGCATCTGGTTACCCGTATTGAGCAACAGGAAGTTCGCCAACGGCATTTACTGCGGTGTTACCAGGCGTTAGCCTCCCAAAGACCGTCTGTGCAAGATGCCACAACTACTGTTGATGCTCCTGTGCCTTCCTCCGTTTCCCCAGTGCCATCCCAGGTGTTTACAGCTTCCACGCTTCACCTGCCTACTCCGTCAAAATACGATGGAGACCCCAAAACTTGTAGGGGTTTTCTTACTCAATGCTCAGTTCATTTTGAGCTCCAACCTCAAAATTTTTCTACCCATCGTTCCAGAGTGGCCTATCTTATTTCATTGTTTTCTGGACAAGCTCTCGCATGGGCTTCCCCTCTGTGGGAGAGAAACGATCCATTGTTACAGGATAGTGCCGAATTTATTTCCAGGTTCCGAAGTGTATTCGATGAACCAGGTCGTGTTATTTCCGCTGCATCCAGCATTCTCCGTCTTCGCCAAGGATCTCGCACTGTGGCTCAGTATGTCATTCAATTTAGGATCTTAGCCTCTGAACTTCAGTGGAACACTGAAGCATTAATTGCCGCCTTCTGGCAGGGGCTTTCCGATAAAATTAAAAACGCACTGACTTCACAAGAACTACCCTCCTCTTTAGAAGATTTGATCTCTCTTTGCCATCGTGTAGACCTGAGGTTTCGTGAAAGAGAACCTAAGAAAACAACTTCGGTTAAAACACCTCTTCTCTCAAATCCTCAATTTCACACAGCTTCATCTCCGGTGATACCCATGGAGATAGGTCGCTCCAAATTAACTTTAGAGGAGAGGGACCGAAGAATAAAGAATAGACTTTGTATCTATTGTGCCGATTCTACGCATATGCTCAATTCTTGTCCCAGGAAATGCCGGGCTCTAACCAATACTGGGGAGATAAGGTTAGGGTTCCTGGAGTCCTCTCCATCTTCTACGAAATCTAAAGTCTGCGCTTTTGATGTGACTATTTCCTTTGCTACCAAAACCTTTGAGTCACAGGCATTGATTGATTCCGGAGCAGCAGGAAATTTCATTTCTAAATCCCTAGTGAATCAATGGTCCCTACCAGTGATTACTTTGAAAACACCGATTACTGTGACTGCTATGGATGGATCACGTCTCATCAATGGTCTCATCACCCAGAGTACGTCTCCAGTAACGCTTCAGATTGGTGGGCTACACCATGAAGAGATTTCGTTTTTAATTCTTCCTGTTACGACAAGTCCGATTGTCTTAGGCCTTCCATGGCTTCAATGTCATTCTCCCCAGATTGACTGGCGCACTTCTCAAGTTACATCTTGGGGAGCTGAATGTCATCATCGTTGTCTCTCTCAAATGGTTTCATTCAAAAGACAGCATTCGTCTATTCCACCAGGTCCTCCTCCACAGGATCCTTCATCTACGGATCTGTGTGATAAGGTTCAGTCTGAACGCCTTCCTCCTCATCGGGCGTTCGTGACGTCATCGGACGTTGAAGATGGATCTCAGGAGTCATCTTCAAAAAGTCAAGTGCTGGTGGTTCACGGTCACCATCCGTCTTTTCCGGAATTTCCTGCCCTCCCGCCCACCCAAGTCCCTGCAGTGGAAACTGCTTGTCAGACCTTTAAAAATATCTGGTCTCAGGTCAAAACCTGTTTAAAGAAGACATCTATCAAATATAAATCTTTCGCAGATAAGAAGAGGCGGGCTATTCCACCACTAAAAATTGGAGATCGTGTCTGGTTATCTACTAAAAACATTCGTTTGAAGGTTCCATCTATGAAATTCGCCCCTCGTTTTATTGGTCCATATAGGATCATTCAAGTAATCAATCCAGTATGTGTGAAACTTCTTCTTCCTAAGAATCTTCGGATTTCTAATGCCTTCCAGGTGTCTTTACTCAAACCTCTTATTATCAACCGTTTCTCAAATCCTCCCTCAGCTCCGCAGCCAGTTCAAGTTTATCAGGAGGAGGATTTTGAGATTACTGAGGTACTAGACGCAAAAATTTCGCGAGGAGTCCTCCGTTTCCTCGTTCATTGGAAGGGCTTTGGTCCTGAGGAGCGCTCTTGGATCAAAGCTGAAGATCTTAATGCTCCTGCCCTTTTGAAGAAGTTCTACTCCAAAAATCCGGACAAGGCCGGTTCCAGGCGTTCTGTGCCCACCTTTAAAAGGGGGGGTACTGTCACTCACCGTACTGTGAGTGCCTCTTCCCGGACATTTAGGAACCGTGGCCGTCCACCATCCTGAGGGTCTGCGCATGCGCAGCCCTTTTCTATACTTCAGTGTATACCCCTTTAACTCAATTGGCAGATCAGGCAACACTCCCTATATTAAGCACCTGTGGTCAACACCACGTTGCCTGATCTTGGAGTCTCATTCCTCATGAGTCTCTGAAGGTGTTCCTGTATTACTCGTGTATTCAGCGCTGCTGATTCCTGTGGTTTCCAAACCACTTCTACTACTGTGGTTCCATACCACTTCTACCATCAACTGTATCATCATGACTGTTTGCTGATTCCTATCCGCTGCCTCCGTGCACTACAGTCTTCTAAACCACTTCTACGTTATTTTACATCTATGTGACTGTTTGCTCATTGCTATCCGCTGCCTCCGTGCACTCCAGCTTTTACTTCACTCACCTGCTTCTCATCAAGTCTGTTTGCTGATTCCTATCCGCTGCCTCCGTGCACTACAGTCTCCTGCTGGCAACTCGCCTGTGTTCAACATCGTGACTGCCAGCTGATTACTATCCGCTGCCTCCGTGCACTACAGTCTCCTGCTTGCAACTCGCCTGTGTTCATCATCGTGACTGCCAGCTGAATACTATCCGCTGCCTCCGTGCACTACAGTCTCCTGCTTTCAACTCGCCTGTGTTCAACATCGTGACTGCCAGCTGATTACTATCCGCTGCCTCCGTGCACTACAGTCTCATCTCATCTTTGCTGTGACTTCCTCGAGCCTGCCGCTTTCATTACCATCTGCTACACTTCGTGATCAACAGCTCCTGCCCTGCGCTGCACTCCTGTTTCCCATCGCTGTTGGTTCCTGTGGTTGCTACTGGTTACCTCCGTGTGCCGCTGAGTCCTGCTGCTGTGGTCAGCGCTATCCTCCATCTCCTGCTGATCCACTCTCCACGCCTTCACGTGTTCCACTGGTCTCTACCCTCCTGTCTGCATTTGATTTGTATCTCATCTACTACCCTCTGCTGGATCATCTCCATTCTCCTGGGTCTCCTATGAGTCCAGTGCCACGTGTTGCCGACTCCTGTGAATTCGTGTCCCTGTTGGTCTACTCACCTGTGCGCTGCACCTGCTAGACCGCTGCCTCACCTATCCAGGGACTTCCTATCCAGGCGGCCTCCCGCCGCTCAGGTACCGCTGCTATCCCATCTGACTGCTACTGCTGAACCACGGTATGCATACTTCTCATTGACTGTGCTGTGTATTGCATATCTTGCTGGACTGTGTTTGGTTCTCTCTGGAGTCTGCTATCCGCTGAGTCTATTGCCATCATTGACTGTGTTATAATTGTGCTGGACTACTTCAAGAGACTTTCTAGATTGCAGACCTGCTCAGTCATTTATATCTATATGTATATCTATATTGTGCATATTACTGTGGATCGTGTATAAGGTGCCTGTGTATATCCTGTGTTGCAGTCTTCCCCTGTGCACCTCCTCACATATATATTCAGTGGTACAACTTGCTGATGTCAGACCACTGATCCCTGTTTCCGGTATCACCTGTTCCATCATCCTCTCACATAGCAGTGGTACAACTTGCTGCCGCAGACCACTGACTACCCGGATACCCCCACTTGGATTCCATTCCTTCACTCAGACAGCGGTACAACTTGCTACCCGCAGACCGCTGACTCTCATCACCTCCTTGTTTCTGTTGGACATTCCTCCTCCCTATAGCAGTGGTACAACTTGCTATCGCAGACCACTGACTATCTTCACGTGTCCTTGTCCATACAGTTCCTTGTGTATTATTACCTCATTATTACCAGTGTTGCTAGTCATAGACTTTCCTGAGCATCTCATCGGCCATCATTTCATGTTCCGTGATCACCTAGCTACCAGAGTATTCGATTACCATCTACATTGCTCTGGTAAGCCTACCATCTGGTGATCCCTGGGTAAAGACTCCTAGTGCCCGTGACAGGAAGGTTTGGTGGGAGGGTGGACTTCAGAGTCACATGTGAACTCTTCACCAAAACACACAGTTGGAAATGTGGTCCTGAAAATGTAGGCGCTGGCTGACTCTCTATGAGCAGTTACCAGGAATAAAATGTGGACGTGCACCTATGTGTACACTAGTCAGATGAGCCACTAGGTGCTGAATGTTTTGCACTCTAGTAAATGACCCTTTATATGTAGATCTGTCTCTAGCTATAGTGGTTTTTACGACTCATATATTTAGAAGTGGTTATAGATCTTCTGCCATCCGATGAGGTAACCAAAATGGCGACCTTCTCATCCCTTCTACATACTAGTGTAAATATTTTTATATATAGTATGTGTCCATTCTAAAATGGTGTCCATTATTACATCATCCAATAACGTAGAAACCACAAATTTAGACATTTGCAGCAAGAGAACTTACATTTATTCCCTACATTCAGCAGATCACCGTAACCTGCTGCCTACGCCATTACTTATACTGCTAGAATGTTTGCTAGTTAACTCCTTGGGGTAAATTTATCAAGCTGTGGGTTTGAAAAAGTGGAGATGTGTCCTATAGCAACCAATCAGATTCCAGCTGTCATTTATTTAGTACATTCTACAAAATGACAGCTAGAATCTGATTGGTTGCTATAGGTAACATCTCCGCTTTTTCAAACCCGCAGCTTGATAAATTTACCCCCTTATGTTAGAGTTGGATAGGAGAAGGGAGTCACCAAAAGAAGGCAGGAAAAACAAACCACCCCCATGCTTGTGTGAAAATATTATTACTACTATTTATATAGCGCCAACATATTATATACCGCTGTACAGAGAATGTTTATTCATTTACATCAGTCTCTGCCCTGTCTACCTTATGATCTATTTCCCTGAGCACAATCCCACACCTGGCACCCAGTGCTGTGAGGTGGTCTTGTGTCACTGTGCATCCTGCAGTGGCAAATGAGAGTGTTTGAGGACATGCATTATCATTTACTCTCCCTATATTTATCATTTTAAGACAATATCAGTACATCAATATGACAGGACCCTAATGCAAACATCCCTGAATACATTACCTGAATAGCAAACATATAACCAGGGGGCTGGCATAGATTGGTCACAGGAGCAAATCAAGCAACCAACCCTGGGGCTCCTCAACATACAGGTCCAATCAAAACTGTTATTGAAGTCCAATCACAATTTATACTCCTTATTTAAATAATGTGACTCTTTCAATTTTACATTTGAAATAGCATACTTTGCATTTAAAAATCTCAAGCAAAGAGGTGAAAATAACAAGTATTATTTATTAATTGTTATGTATAGAGTCCATCAAGATGGAATGCACTTAGGTAGCTTTAGGTATCCGATATATTTATCATTCCTTAAAAAATGGGACATATTATTATTACTGGAAAAAATATTGAAAATTAAATATATGGGGGTAAATGTATTAATGTCCGGATTCTTCAACTCCGGCGTGTTCAGCGTCTTCGGCGATTAAATTTAAAGCGATGCTGCATTGTAAAGGGAAGTTTCCCTTTACAATGCAGCGCCGCTTTAAATTTAATCGCCGAAGACGCTGAACACGCCGGAGTTGAAGAATCCGGACATTAATACATTTACCCCATGGAGTGTTTTTGACCTATACATTTCACTTTCTGTATTATACCTTGCTTTAAAATAACAGTATAGAACTGCATATATTTAAACATTGTGACAGAGATTTTTATAACGGCAATCTTTGTCATCATTTCATATCTGTTTTGTTTATGAAATAAATACAATGCAAAGCAAAAACAATACCATAGCTATCAGTGAGGAATGGTGGCCTTTGACAGTAACTTCTGTACTTGTTCTTACAATTCTCTTTAGATAAACCATTTGTCTTTATGTAGATACCATCTCCATTAAATTGTACAAATAATCTGCAATGCTTAACTCCAATGACACATCTCATGAGAGAAGAGAAGCGAAGGCTTAGCTTGCCAATTTTGACAAAGCTTTCTGTTATTTCAAGTTACATTAGTAAACTGATCCACGTGCCACTGGAATTATGAATTGAAAATGGACCAAAGAGGAAGCTGTTCTTTATTGTAGTGGATGGTCACATAGAAACATACTGGAGAATTATTATTATTATTTATTTATAAGGCGCCACAAATTCCATAGCACTGGATACAGAAGCAAGTAACAAATAGATGAGGTGATACATAAAAGTAGCACAGATAACTGAATAATGCTATGGGGACTCCCATAGAGTGCAGCAAAAGGCGTGACAGGACGAACGAGGGAGTCAGACAGTAGACAGACGTGGGACAATAGGTTGAGAGGACCCTGCCCGCGAGAGTAAGGCGGGTGAGAGACAGTAGGACCAACTGGGAAGAGATGGAGATGGCAGATGAGGAAGTGAAGGTGATGGATAGAATGGTTAGGAGGTGGTAGGATAGGCAAGCTTGAAAAGGTGAGTTTTGAGTGAGGGTTTGAAGGACTGAAGGTTGGGGGAGAGTCGAGTGAGACGGGGTAGGAAGTTTCAAAGATTAGGGGCAGCACGGGAGAAGAATAGAAGTAAACCTATGATACCCACAAATGTATTTCTTAAAACCTTCATATAAAAATTTGACTAGATGGCCGTGAAGGTCATGCACTATATATAGACATAGAAACATTACTGTTATTTCCTGCATTTAAATGTTATGCACCAATATTCTGCCATTATACTAGTTTTTGTGGTTATGCAAGTGCATTGGGGTAATGACGTTTATTTGCCTCAGATAGTAACATGCCATAAAGATTGCAGCAGTGCTAGAAGATTTGCTGCCACCTTCAAGCGGCTGCATATTGTATGAGTTGTTCCCCCCTCCCTCTCTCACCCTATATGTGTTAGTGTCCGTCTCCTCCTTGTCTTCTCTATCTGTGTTTGTAACTGTCTGCTCCCTACGTGTGTCTGTGACTGACAAGTCACATGGGAAGTGCACCCCATGACAGGTGACGTCCTATGTGTGCAGGCTGCATGAGAGGCAGACAGAAGAGTCTGCCTCTCCAGGACACCATGTCTGGAAGAAGGTAAGTGTGAGGGAAGGGGGGAGGTTGTTTAATGTAATAAGGAAACAGGAGAAGTTGTCTTAAGCTAATGAGAAAGGGGGGGTTGTTTGAATGGAATAAGGGAAGGGGGGTTGTTTTATTATAATGAGAATGAGAGGTGGCCTATTTATTTAATGTTGGACTGTGGGTGTGACCTAATTATTTAATGGCGGATGCTATTAGTTTATCTGTGGGTTGATGGTGGGGATATTAAATTTAATAGTGGGAGCTATTCATTTAAGATGGTTTAATGGGACTTTTAATTTAATGCTGGGTGGTTTGGGAGCTATTAATTGAATGTGGGACTGCGTTTTGGGAGAAAGAGGGCTATTTATTAAATGTGAATATGAATTATTTAATGTTAGGTATATTTATTAAATGTAAATGTTACTCATTTATTACCAGGGATGTTTGTGGGGAGGGAAATAGATTTATTTTTTAAATGGCAATACTATTAATTTAATTTTGGAGCTTGTTGGGGGGAAACAGGGCTATTTATTAAATGTGTATTCTATTAAATAAATGTCAGGGCTGATTGGAGGGAAATAAGTCTATTAAGTGTAAATACTAATTATTTAATTTAGTAGTTGGGGCTGGTTTAAGGGAGGGAGGCTTATATTAAATGTGGGTGTTATTGATTTAACGCCGGGGCTTTCTATATTTCATGTATCTGTCTTTTTTTTCCAAATAGGGCCCCAACATTCCAGGATCTGGATTAGCAGCAACTGAGCTTAAGACACCAGCAGGTAGTGAATGCTGCAAGAACAGGTAGGAGAGAGCAGGACAGCCAGCCAAGAGACGGTAAGAGTTATTTTTATATGACTTGCATAGGAAGATAGGGCAGAGTGGACAGATAACAGATAAGGGAATTTTAAGGGTCACAAGAAATACGTAAGGGAGAGGTGAATAGGAGCAGTGGGGGCACAGGGCAGGGTAGCCTTGCATACAGTAATATGTTTTACATTACACTATATACTGTAAAAATGTATCTAAAATTTATTTCACACTATCAAAATTCCCAAAAGCTTCCGAGGGCCTAGACAGCCCCCAGACCATAGCCATTTATTATAAATTTCCATACCAGCACTCAGGGGAGGGCTGCAAATTTTAGCCCAGGGACGATATTCAGCTCAGTAGGGCCATCTTAACAACATTATGGGCCCCCGGGCAAAGCAGTGCACTGGGACCCCTACCTACACAAACACTCACATGAATTAAAATGTAAATTATTGATAAAAATTAAGTTTATATTTATTGTCACCATACACTACATAAATGACAATATTTAAACATTAAAAAATATGCTGTACTACAGAGATTAATCCACATAAACTTTTTTTATTATAAACAAAATTATTATAAGCTATCGTGATAATATATGTGTGTATATTCATATACACAGTATAAACACACACATACATACATACATACCATACACACATGTATAGAAAATATAACATAATTTATAATATCTTGCTAAGTGAAAAAGAAAATATCCAACAATGCTAAATGTTCACAATAATCACCAAATCAGTACAACTCTTACCTTGCTGCTGTATCCAGGGGAGAAGAGCTACATATAGTCTCTTCACAGAACGTCACAATCGCTGTGGTGGGAACTGTTGAAGTGGGGATAAAAAATAGTCATAAATGGCCAACATACCCATAACACTCCTCCACATGCCATCAAACCTAACTAAATGCCCCTTGCACGCCCATCAGATCTCTCCATATGCCCCTTACATCTACATCAGCTGCTTTTGTCCCCCGTCATGTCTACCCAGTCACACTGTGCCCTCCATGCTGATATTTGTCCCTGTTCATCATTCTTCTGGTCTCCCACTTGTATCAGATACTGTGCCTTTTATTATTCTCTTATTTCTCCCCCTTCACTTACCTTTCTACCGCCTTCTTCTCTTCTTTTTTCTTCTCTTCTGCTTTCTTTCTCCCTCGCTTGCTTGTCCGCCCCGTCGTGGCTCCTCAGGCGTGATGATGTCATGCCCGACACTCAGTGTGAGCGCAGAAGGAGGAGGGGAACAGGGAGGGAGCCGGATCACCACCGCGTGGCCACAAAAAGGTAAGGGTTTTTTGTTTCCCCTAAATTACTTCAGAGCCCTGTCTATGGGGCCCCCAGGGGCCCAGCATGCCCAGTGGGAAAGACAGCCCTGCAGCTCAGCAGCCTATTAGGTACATTTAAAAAAATGCAGGTAGCCCAGAGACCCAGCCTAAGGCAACCCACTATGGAACCGGCTAAGGGGGCATAAGCCCCCCAGCCCAGCCTGCCCCCGCCTGCACCTCTAAATTCCTACGTTGACCGCTAGAATGCAGAATATTGACTTTATGTTGTATCTATACAATCTTGCAGAAATGAGATATTGATTTTAGTAATATTCTACTTACATTCAAAAAAGAGAGCACATTTGGATTCTTTCTCAATTTACATTACTTTAATATTAATATCTGTTAAAAAAGGGCAGATTAACCAAAGTACACTGTAAAATTATGACACATGAAACAAAGCAGCTGCAATGATTTATATAATACACAACTGAGGTGTTTTAGGAGAACAAAAAGGATGAGCTTTAAACATACTTGCCAACTCTCCCGCATTGTCCGGGAGACTCCCGCATTTTGCGAGAGTCTCCCGGACGAGTGTGGCAATCTCCCTGATAGGAAGGGGGAAAAATTTAGTTTAAACGCCGCGATTCACCCGGAATCGCGGCGTTTAGCCCCGCCCCCACTGTAAAATGACGCGATTTGCGTCATTCCGTCACGGGGGCGGGGCCAAAATGACGCGATTTCGCAGCCCCGCCCCCTGCACGCCCACGTCCCAGCCGGCATCTCCCGGAAGAAAAAAAAAAAATGTTGGCAAGTATGGCTTTAAATGAAGTAGAGAAGTGGCCTAAATCCATGCTCATAATCTGCAAAATATTCCTACTCAAAGAGATATTGAAATTGTGTAATTGTGGTGGTGTAAACAACAATAACTAGTTTTACGTGGTCCTTACCTTTAGCAGCTATTATCCCTGAGAGCAAGTTGCCTCACCACAGGCTCATCGCAGCCATGCATCTGTGTATGGGCGTAGAGTATATTTTGCTACGTTGTCCATTTTAGGACATACCTCATCCAAGTCAGAGAGACAAACTTCATATTTTACATTTGCTTATAAATTGTATTTGAACAACTCCTACTGCTTCTCTGCTTCATTCCTTAATTCCTTGATTTTTAGCCAAACAGCAGGCTGCCCGCAATATAACCAAGGCTGAGCCCTGCCCTAGCCTCTCCCTCATGCAGCCTGTCACAGACTCCCCTCTCAGTACACAGACAGACAGGCTGACTGCCTTGCTTTCTCTTACTTATTTTATAAATACATAGGTACTTAAACAAGAAAAGTAATGCTATCAAAACAATTTAGTAAGAATGAAGGAAAATAAAGCAGCAAGTTTTGTATAGATACAAGTTTTTCACCATTGTTGGACTTCTTTACAGCTTTCAGGAATATCAATAAGACACATAGAAGGAAAAGTGCTAGCCACACCCCCACAGTACGTTGGCCACACCCACTCGACAAAGGTCACTCCCACTAAGATGGGAGGCGCCGGTGGCCTTTCTCGCCCAGGGCACGAAAATGTCTACTTACGGGACTGGCTACAGGTCGGGTGTAAGTGCTGAGTGATAGTGATGATGGTTGCGTATGAATGCTAGAATGTGTTTGCAATTAGCAGAAACTTTAAAAATGCATTTTCTCTACACTAGACATTCATAATAACATCCTAATAAATGTACTTTATGGTGGGGGGGACAAATTTAAAACATAACTTTTTTTTTGACCGCTTTTCATTAATGAATATATTACTAAAAGGTAACATTTATTCATTTTTTCTGTGCGTTCTGCTGCTTAATGCTACACGTATGTATTGGACGAATCCTGCAGTGTATTGTGTGTCAGAGCAGAGCGTATCTAGACCCGTATTCAACAAATTTCTTCAGATCCGCTCTTTGTTGATACGTATGCCCGATTTACGTGCGCTTTTAAGAAAAACCCAATTTACGTTAGTTTTACATGCCTTAATGAATCATGCCCAAAATGTTCAAACTTGGACGTGTTGTAGTTCAATATACTGTATATATGCAATTTAAGTGTTAGAATGTTGAGGCTTTGCAGATTTTAAATTAATAAATTAAACATTACATTTTGGCAATGCCAAGAAAATATATTTTTGCAACTACATAAAATTTATATTAATTAACTGACATAGAGATCTCATTCCTCTATATTATTTCACAATACTGTACATTAGTTCATTCTTTTTACTGAAAACTACTGAGCCACCTGGCCATGCCTTGTAGAGGGTGTGGTCATGCCACACACATATATGTGCCCGTGCACAAACGTGGGATTCTGCCACTTACGTCAGCCTGCGCCTATAGAGGCGGAATGAGAGAATTTCTTACATCGGCTCAGCACAGTAAGCTTGGCACATATGCTATGCTCACCTGCATGGAGCTTAGGATGCGTATGCCGCGTATGTCTGAGCATATAGATGTACATATGCGTTTTTCTCTATAAATTTTATGCTGACCCGATTCCTCTAGTGAATTTACCACTGTGCTGAACAAGCTTGGGCTGAGTCCCTATAAAACCCCACATTGGGGGTTTCCCTGCTATTGTGGGACCAGACCAGCTTGTCATCGTCTAGTACTGGGTATGACTTTTGTGGGTTGAGCCCACGCATTATCTTGCATGCACAGTAAAACAAAGCAAAATGTTGATCTTGAAAGATGTCCCAGTGAGGCCCATGTGTCACTGATTCTATATTCAATTTATATTAATTGCCACTTTATTTAGTAGCACTGTATTACATATTGGTAGATTAGTTTTTCTTTCATACTACTTTGGTTAACTGTAACTTTTACCAGTTTGGGCTGGTATCAAACAATTCCACTTTGTATCAGCTTTAAAACATTTTACATGTTTCAGTTTCTTCTACAATACAAGTCACTATAAACTAGAATAGGACACAGATGACTCACATCTGTCAAGCACAGGTCAGAGGGGTGGGGAGGTTAAGAGGGTTTAGTCAACCTTTCCCATGTATTACCTCTCTTTGTACAGAAAAGCAGCAAGAATGCACTAGTGATGTATATTGTTCTCATATATATTACTGTCTTACCATGCCCAGTCATTGACCCCAAGCACATATAATATATTTTCATTTTTAGTGAATGTTTTAGCAGATGAAGGTGCCAAAGAGGTGTCAAGTGGACACAAAAACAAAAACATTAATCAGAACACTAATTAGTCAGTAGTGGTATTGTGAGTCAGTGCGGTAATTTGCGTTTACAGTTGTTGCCGCACAATAGTTTTTCAGGCTAAAGAACTCCATGGAATGCAGCGGCTAGATTCATTTCCCCTGCAAAATGTTATATTTCCACTGCCCTACTCTCCCAATTCCTACATAGGTTGCCTGTACTTTACAGAATCCAATATAAAATACTTCTACTAACATACAAGGCCATTAGCAAAATTGCATCAATATACATCTCCTGACTGGTCTCAAAATATCTCCCAACTCAATTCCTCTTCCGTACCCGAGATATGCATCTCTCATCCTCACTCATTACTTTCCCTCATTCCTGTTACAGGGCCCACACTGCGGAAAACTTTCCCTCATGCAATACAACTTTCCCCCAATCGGTATATTATAAACCTACAAGCTTTCCCTAAAAATCCCAACTCTGTAGGCAAGCTTATAAAATTCCTGACCACCTCCTTAGCCTCCCTAGGCTATACTACCTGACTAACCCCTCCCCCCTCTATACAGTTTACTAAAAAATGTTATTCTCTATTGACAGACAAACAACCTACAGGCCCCCAAAGCAACATTGCATTGTGACTATCACGTAGCGCTGTGGTTCCCAAACTGTGTGCCACGGCTCCCTGTGGTGCCATTGCGATCTCACAAAGGTGCTGCGGCCAGGGCTGGTGGTAAGCAAGGCGGGGACTACTTGATAATTTTTTCGGTCTAAGGGTTCCTTGAAAAAATTATGGTGACCCTAAGGGTGCCTTGAACTGAGAAAGTTTGGCATCCACTGATGTAGTGCAATCTCACTGGACCGATATACACTATGTGGCACTGTGATAATACCTTTCTTGTTGATGAAAAATCATTTGTAATAAAATGTTATAGAACTTGCAGTTAAAGGGGTGGGTGTGAGTACTGTGAGGGAGCTCTAGCTTAGTAAGCCTGGTAAAAAGGGGCTGTAAACCCCCCTCAGAGACTGTAAGCCCCAATGGGGCAGGGACTGATGTGAGTGAGTTCTCTGTACAACGCTGCTGAATTAGTGGTGCTATATAAATAAATGGTGATGAAATGGTGATGATGATGATGAGTGTAGGACTGACTCAGAACATCTTACTTACAATTCCGGATGCATCCTTTACCGCACATGCTGATGTAGCATCATGATCTGTAAAAAATAGCACTCGTCAGTAAATGTATAAAACTGTGTCAGTAAAAAAAATATTTTCCAGACCTGTAAAGCCTGATGATGGCTGAGAGGCAGCAGTAGGGTGCACGTGAACAACAAGCAGCGCGGCACACAACCATATACAGAATCAGGGACATGGAGGACAGGAATATAACTAAAGATACTGATACATAGACTTCCGTACATAGCTCACACTTGTCTGCTTGTTTGTAATTAGATATTGTTATTTACATATTGATCTTTAACCTAATGACATAGACACCTACAGGAAATGCATGTAACGTCATCATGGCAGGTCTATAAATCTCTTACCATTCTTCTGTTACAATAAAAGAAATGTGTGAGAGCTTAGCAGTACCAGCAAAATCTGAGTAACACTGCACAGCGCTTATTATCCTATTTCAGCCTTAGAAGGGTTTTATTGCTGGGTAATTGCTGGGTAATAAATGGCTTCAGGTTAAATATGACAATGTAATTACCTAGTGAATTTACATACTGACCTGCAATAATGGAGCTGATCTTAACAAGATATGCACATGCTTTTGTGTGCCACAAATGTAAAGTGGTGTATATCACATGCAAGTACCATTTATTGTAGATTAGTGCCATAAATACTTTTGCTTTGAAAGAAGCAGTGGTCTGATAGTTTGCTTGAACTTAGGTTTTTTTGCCAGCAGCAAAGGTGGAGTTTAAAACTAGTCCATTTGTTTTCAAACATGTTTCAATGTTAAACAATGGACAATCAGTTGATAATGTCTCCCTATAATAAAACGTTCAGAGTGAAAATAACAGAGGGAAAGTCTGTTTTATAGGCACTATAGTGTCTTTTATCCTGTTTAGAAAATGTTTACTTACTTTTGTTTTTACTTTACAGAACAATCTTTAAAGGAAAATAAGGGACTTTCTAGGAATAATTTTGCATCTGAGAATTTAGTGAGTAATGTTTGTTATGGTTATGGTTCTCATCTGTTTGCTGAATCTTTTGCTATACATTGCAGAGTTTTTCTCTCTGCATAATAAATAGCTATCTCTCTCTAAAGTTTTGTAATTTTGGGGTCTATTATTAAAGGAAGATGAGCCCTATATCCTGCGAAAAGGAGATTTTTTTTGCAGGATTTAGGGCTCCCCACTATTTGCTAAATCACCCAGCTGGTAAAGGCTATCGCCTGCTAAAACAGGCGAGTAGCCATTGCTAGGGGCTCCTGCGATGCAGTGCATGGTAAAAGCCTATTTACCAAGGACAGCAATGTTCCTGCTGCTGTGTCCACGGGAAAAAAATACTTTATTATTAAAAAAAATTGTTTTTTTTCTTTATTAGTTTTGGTAGTTTTTTTACTTTATTTTTCCCTTTTTAACTTAATTTTGTTTTTTGTAGAATCTGGAACCAAGTCCAGGCTTCCAGTTCCAGTATGCATGCCCAAGCCGGTGTGCCAGCTCAAGCAGGTCCCAGGGCTGGCTTGGCAAGTGGTAAGACTCCTGTTACCGCTGCCAGCCAGTATCACCGGGGAGCTGAGAATCGATCAACTGCCCCGGTGACATTTTCTTAATAGATAGCACGAAAAAAGATTTTCTCTGGCTGTGGTACATAGTGATACAAAATCTAATTTTGGGAGGGGGGGGGGGGAGGTGAGGGGGGTTTAATAAGCAGACCCCTTAATATGAAATATGGAGTTTGTAGGATACATGGAACTAGAGCAATAACATATTAAACTGATGAAAATGAATTGCATTAAGTGCAGCATGGATTTGCTCTTCTACCTTTGTTACCTTGGGTATCCATGTTTGCTTGACTGATTTTGCTGATCACAGGCGCTGGCCCAAAATTTTATGGAGTTGGTCTTTCCTACAGACAGTGCTGGTCTTTCCTACAGGCAGTGCTGATCTTTCCTACAGGCAGTGCCAGTCTTTCCTACAGACAGTGCTGGTCTTTCCTACAGACAGTGCTGGTCTTTTCTACAGACAGTGCTGGTCTTTCCTACAGATAGTGCTGGTCTTTCCTACAGGCAGTGCTGGACTTTCATACAGACAGTGCTGGTCTTTCCTACAGATAGTGCTGGTCTTTCCTACAGGCAGTGCTGGACTTTCATACAGACAGTGCTGAACTTTCATACAGGCAGCCCTATACTTCCCTACAGGCAGTGCTGGTCTTTCCTACAGGCAGTGCCAGTCTTTCCTACAGGCAGTGCTGAACTTTCATACAGACAGTGCTGAACTTTCATACAGGCAGTGCTGGACTTTCCTACAGGTAGAGCTGGATTTTCATACAGATAGTGCAGCTCTTTCATACAGACTGTGCTGGACTTTCATATAGACAGTACTGGACTTTCATACAGACAGTGCTGGACTTTCATACAGGCAGCCCTATACTTCCCTACAGGCAGTGCTGGTCTTTCCTACAGACAGTGCTGAACTTTCATACAGACAGTGCTGAATTTTCATACAGGCAGCCCTATACTTCCCTACAGGCAGTGCTGGTCTTTCCTACAGGTAGAGCTGGATTTTCATACAGATAATGCTGCTCTTTCATACAGACCGTGCTGGACTTTCATATAGACAGTACTGGACTTTCATACAGATAGTGCTGGTCTTTCCTACAGGCAGAGCTGGATTTTCATACAGGCAGTGCTGGTCTTTCATACAGACAGTGCTGGACTTCCCTACAGACAGTGCTGGTCTTTCATACATACAGTGCTGGACTTCCCTACAGACAGTGCTGGACTTTCATACAGACAGTGCTGGTCTTTCATACAGACAGTGCTGGACTTTCATACCTACAGTGCTGGACTTTCATGCAGATAGTGCTGGACTTTCATACAGATAGTGCTGGACTTCCCTACAGACAGTGCTGGACTTTCATACAGATAGTGCTGGACTTTCATATAGTGTTGGACTTTCATAAAGACAGTGTTGATCTTTCATACAGACAGTTCTGGTCTTTCATACAGATAGTGCTGATCTTTCATACAGACAGGTCTGGTCTTTCATACAGACAGTGCTGGTCTTTCCTACAGGTAGAGCTGGTCTTTCCTACAGGCAGTGCTGGTCTTTCCTACAGGTAGAGCTGGTCTTTCCTACAGACAGTGCTGATCTTTCCTACAGATAGTGCTGGTCTTTCCTACAGGTAGAGCTGGTCTTTCCTACAGGCAGTGCTGGTCTTTCCTACAGGCAGTGCTGGTCTTTCCTACAGACAGTGCTGGTCTTTCCTACAGGCAGTGCTGGTCTTTCCTACAGACAGTGCTGGTCTTTCCTACAGGCAGTGCTGAACTTTCATACAGACAGTGCTGAACTTTCATACAGACAGTGCTGAACTTTCATACAGGCAGTGCTGGACTTTCCTACAGGTAGAGCTGGATTTTCATACAGATAGTGCAGCTCTTTCATACAGACCGTGCTGGACTTTCATATAGACAGTACTGGACTTTCATACAGACAGTGCTGGACTTTCATACAGGCAGCCCTATACTTCCCTACAGGCAGTGCTGGTCTTTCCTACAGGTAGAGCTGGATTTTCATACAGATAATGCTGCTCTTTCATACAGACCGTGCTGGACTTTCATATAGACAGTACTGGACTTTCATACAGATAGTGCTGGTCTTTCCTACAGGCAGAGCTGGATTTTCATACAGGCAGTGCTGGTCTTTCATACAGACAGTGCTGGACTTCCCTACAGACAGTGCTGGTCTTTCATACATACAGTGCTGGACTTCCCTACAGACAGTGCTGGACTTTCATACAGACAGTGCTGGTCTTTCATACAGACAGTGCTGGACTTTCATACCTACAGTGCTGGACTTTCATGCAGATAGTGCTGGACTTTCATACAGATAGTGCTGGACTTCCCTACAGACAGTGCTGGACTTTCATACAGATAGTGCTGGACTTTCATATAGTGTTGGACTTTCATAAAGACAGTGTTGATCTTTCATACAGACAGTTCTGGTCTTTCATACAGATAGTGCTGGACTTTCATACAGACAGTGCTGGACTTTCATACAGTTGTTACATTTTGGGGTGATATATCAAAGTAAGGCTTATTAGACTATTTCCAAACTGCCAACAATCGTAGGCAGTTATCATACATTAACCACATTATTTATTAGTTTGCAGTTTGTAGTAAAATCACATTTTATATGTGGCAGTTTTTAGAGATGAAAACCAAAGAGACAAAAAACATTTGCTCCTGATATACCCCTTTCTGATGTCTAAAATGTACCTTTTAGTCACATCTTTGTGCGTCCTATGGACCTAGTGCAAGATTATGTGTTAGTCATGATGACTGTCACATCTGTGGTCTGTATTTATCTGTATGCTATATTTCAGCTGTATGTATCTTAAGCTTTGTATCTAAACTTATTTTTGCAGCTACTTTGTGGCCACATTTTAGTGATCAACAGTAAATCAAGTCCATATGTATAAGCACCATACTCAGAATGCATGTGATCTGAGACCCACATGGCCAGTATAGCGATTTGCAGTCTGACAGTTTAAAAAATGGATGTGTGCTTTTTAACTTTGATTTTGACAATATTCGGCAAACTGACGGCATGCAACACCCTTCCCCCCATGCACTTCCTATTGAAAGATGATCCCTGTGACATATTGTGTACAACTGACAGAGGGATTACCCAGAATGCCACTGACTGACATACTTGCATAACATTCCGTACTGGCATTAATGTTTATTTTATCAATATGACAAACAAACTACCCTAAGTGAATTTGCTTGTAAAATATATTGTCTACATTTTATAATGGCAAAATTGTACAGCTTACACCAATTATGGATTTGTGCTCCTTAATTGTTCATTCGTAATATAGTTTTGGAAGTATACTGACTAACTGATAATTTACCTATGGGCAACCCAAATAACAAGTGTCAGTCATAACATTGCAGTATATTTGCTTCTAGAAAGTTGATGCATTTGCTTCCTTACCCCCAGGCACATGGAAACCATTCAAAATATCCTGGAGATGTTTATTAGCATTCCACATTGTCTGCTCCTTAAGTGTTTCTTTCACACACTGCTGGTATTACTGCGATACACAAGGGACATGTATAACATTAGAGAGTACTGTGGAATCAGATTGGAACAGTTATAAACCCAAATTTTAAACATCAAAATTAGTTTCCAACCATTGTACTTCACACCAGTAATCTTGATAAAGCAAAAGATTTATACATTCGATTTTTTTTTTATTACCGTGTTTAAGAGCTGTGTGATGCGGAGGAGGAAAGTACTATCTCAAGTTTGAACTTGTTGATGGGGTCTCTAAGTTGTCAGTGTAGAAAGTTGACTAAAGCTAGTGTTACATCTAGTCTGTCCTGTCATAGATCTAATTGCTATGGCACTAAATTTAATTTCACAATGAATGTAACAAATAAAAAATCCACAATTAATAATAACACTTGCTGGACTAATTGATCCCCAAAGTATTTTCAAAGAGAATATATTTAAGGCTCATTTTTGGTGCCTCAATGTATCTATCCCATGATATTAATTATACTTACAAGTCACTCTATGTAATGATAGGCAACCTGATACACTTCAGGGACTGCCTGAGACGCCCTCTAACCTTCAAAAGGTATTACCCTTAATCTCAGTAATAAGGTAAAACAATACATTTAATCAAAGAAAGAGACACCTATCTGTAATAACATATCAGCAGGCATTTAAACAAGTGTTACAAGTTATAACAAACATATCTGACAATCAAACAGGAAGGAGCTGGAGGCCGCAGGTGAAGGCTCAGAGAGCCACATGTGGCCCTAGGTCTGTGTGCTGCCCATCACTGCTCTAAGGTCTCATACACACTGGTACTTTCCATGCCCCTGTAGCACATCGCTATTGGGACAGCAGACAGAGTTCCTTGAACCCTATGAAAAAAGTTTCGCAGAAGCATTTAGAGTGAATGGGTGCAAGATAATGACATAACATGCTGTGTCCAGGCTAGTACAGCGTTCAGGAGAAAGCAATACCAGAGATAAGAAAGACGTGGGTCAAGAGGCAAAAGATTACCATTGTCTTTCCTTGGTTCTATAGAGGAAGGTTTATTACCTGAACCTGCACAGGGGCGCATGTAGGATTCCCCCCCCCCCCTGAAAAAAAATATAGAGAGAGAGAACTGCTGCGCATGCGGACGCGCATGTGCAGTAGCTCCATTTTGCCGGCACTGTACTGTACAGCAGCCACGGTGCTGTCAAAGAAGCGTCTGCCGCAGATGCCGCGGCTGCTGTACAGTACAGTGCCGCTAT
The DNA here is from genome assembly GCF_038048845.1 of Mixophyes fleayi. Lineage (NCBI taxonomy): Eukaryota > Metazoa > Chordata > Amphibia > Anura > Limnodynastidae > Mixophyes > Mixophyes fleayi. Next base: position 232,241,333 of record NC_134406.1, on the reverse strand, counting down.
GTAGGGGCACTTTTTAGCCCCCGTTCTTCGTAGAAGGGAGGGGTTTCTGGAGAACCAGAAACCCCCCCTGCGTGCGCCCCTGCTGCAGCTAAAGTAAAGGATAGTTTCCTGTCTCATTTTGTGTTGAAAGAAGAAAGGGCCATTACAGGAAGATTGACTGCTAGCTATCATGAGCAGGACCGTCCCTATCCTCTGTTTTCATGTCCGCACTGATTTTCATTTCTACCCCGTAAGCCCCTGTTTTATGTATGCTGTGTTTTCCTCACAGTCCTGTGCAATGGCACCATGGTGTCATACAAATAAATGATAATAATTATAGGAAGAATAGCTACTGCCTTGTCCATACTATGTGTGAGAGATGGAAAGAGAACATCTCTGATCCTACTGCCAAAATAAATGAATGAAGTGTGTTTGCAGAAGTCCATAGGTGTCCTCTATGTGAACCAAGGGTGGTGGTGGCGGCGGACTCCTACTGCTATTACAGTGCTAGGTAATTGCACCAACACATGTATGTGTAACAATAAGATCAATTTCTGGTTACCAGCAAGCTAATGATATTAAAAGGCATTATAATCATCAGCTATTTATATAGCGCCACTAATTCTGCAGCGCTGTACAGAGAACTCACTCATATCAGTCCCTGTCCCATTGGAGGTTACAGTTTAAATTCCCTAATATCCACACACACAGGGAGACTAAGGTCAGTTTGATAGCAGCCAATTAACATTCTAGTATGTTTTTGGGAGTGTGGGAGGAAACCAGAGCACCCGGAGGACAGCCACGCAAATACATCTCATCGTAGTGTAAGGTCTGAATGATTCAGTGTTGGCTATTAAAGTACAGCAAGGCAACTGCGGATTGTGGAAAGTAGTAAACATTATACAAGAAAAGGGTAATAATGTAAAACAATCTGTTGCATGTGTTTGCTGTTGCTAGAAATCTACTTAAAGGTTTATTCTCATCGTAGTAAGAGTTATCGCAATGCTCCCATCGTACCTCTTTTTCAGATTCATTTCTACTACTGCATTAACTGCTTTTCCTAAGGTTTTTCGTTCACACTTGCTACAGGAAATGGACAATGTATGTACTGTGCTGGAGGCTGCAACTGTAACCATGCCTGGTGCATGCAGAGTAGCATACTTTTTACATGAGTGATTTCACCTGTTAGACAATAGTCTGCTGCTATTTGTACCAGCTTATTTTCCATTAAATGGGCTGATTTATTTGTTGTTAAAACATAGTGTGAACATTATTTATTTAATTACCTCCAATTTAAAAATCGGAAAATAGGTTTGAAAAACAGAAGCAGGTCATAGGGTGTTTGAAGGACTCTGCATTTGTGTGTTACTAGGAGCTCTGTGTGTGCGGCTGAAAGGATGTCTTTGTGTGGTTATGGGGCTTTGTATGTCTTTTTCCCCATTGCTGCACTCCATCTCTGTGTCATCCCTTCCAGCAATCACAACACCGTTACTTATCTGTGTTCACCATAACTGAACTATAACAAACATTTACATACTTTTAAACCTACAATTAAGACTCACATTGGGCAATAATTGAATCACTTTTGTTAGTTCCCAGCTTAAAATACATATGAACACTTTGGTACTGTCTCTGGTAGCTCTAGAGCTTCAACATGTCTATTTGTTTCAAATTCAAGGCAATTGCATCAAAATAGTCAATCTAAACCATTCTAAAGCTCTGGAACTATTTTAGTACCAGAACCAAATCCAATTCAGTGTTTGGGCTTTAAAACTATTATATTTACAGCAATGAATCAGTGGTACAGTGGTCTACAAAATCAAGTTAATTATCCATTTTGTTTTGTATGGAGACATGGGTAAAACTGAGCAATAGTTTGCAACCTATGTTTAGGTAATCAGTTCTGTGATTTCCTTTTGTTGAGTCAAGGTTGCAGCAAGGGTGAAAGAGAAAACTATGACATGGATAAAATGTAGCACGCTTCAAGTCTTTTTTGCATTTTAATGATGTAATTATGTACACTTTGTACTGTCATAGCCAACAAAATGGCAGTAATTGCATGGGCGATGAAGGCAGCTGTGCTTCCACCAGAACTAGTAGTCTTAGAGCATTAATGGGCATGCAAATGGTAGATTGCACTGAGACTGTTCAGATCCATACCTCTCAACTGTCCTGGTTTAGACAGGACAGTTCTGATTTGACTCACAGGAAGTTGGGAGATACCACGGTGAGCAGGGAGTTGGGAGATACCATGGTGATCAGACACCACAGTAAAGGGGTGTCTCAAGCCCCAGAGGCAGCTATCCAATTGAAAGGTGCTTTTAGTGGAGGGAAAAGGTGTTGGGGGCCACCCAGGGAGATTTGAGAAAAAATGTTGGGAGGTATGCAATCTAATTCTATGGCACCAAAGTTAAATAAGCAAATAAGGTGTTTATTTCATGTAGGTGAACTCCCAATTCTATACCCCCAGATAACTGTAAAAAAAATGTTTTATTTTCAATGGGAAAACCCTATCAAATGTAATACCAGGGGTTAAATGTATCAAGCTGAGAGTTTTCTGGTGGGTTTGAAAAGTCTATAGCAACCAATCAGATTCTAGCTGTCAATTTGTAGAATGTACTAAATAAATGATAGCTAGAATCTGATTGGTTTTTTAAACTCGCCGGAAAACTCTCAGCTTGATACATTTACCACCAGATGCTATTCTGCATTCATAGTTTAACTTACCATCCTGTTGCCTGTACAGTTCTTCTTGTCTATCTCTGGATTATCAAAGGGTGATCCGATGACACTATGTCACAGTGGTTGGCATTGCAACCCCACTGCATTACTGCACTGGGTATCTGTGTACAGTTTATAGATTCTCCCCTGGCTTCCTTGCATGAGCCTCTTCTAGGTGCCCTGGTTTCCTCCCACAGTCAGAACCTACTGGGAGGTTAATTGGATTCCGACTAAAAAAATCTACAGATATTAAATCCCTTTGGATGTGTATCTGTGTATACATCCCTGTGTATCTGGGTGGGAAGTTAGATTATAAACTCCACTGGGGCTGGGACCGATGTGAATGAATAAACATTTTGTGATGTTGTGATTTATGATTGTGCAGTGCTGTGCAATATATTAGCGCTATCTATATAAATATATAATAATATGAAATATAATAAATTTGAGAAAAGTAAATAATACTTATTCTTATTCCCCCTCGTTACAATATAAATTACATAATATGGTTGTGAAATTGGCATATTTCCCAAAAAATCACCCAATACTGACATTAAAATGTAATGTAACGTAATACATTCATATCACGGTTAGTTAATGTTCCTGAAACAAGTTTAATCAGTACGTGTACAATGGGGTTTACAAAGCCCAATCACAAAGATTTAAAACAAGTTTTCTTGTAATCAAGATAGCTAACTCTTCTTTTATTGCCTTTCAAACAGTGAATCATGCCCCCAGTGTTTGTCTGTGAATACAGTTCAACCCTTCTAAAGCTATAATTTATAAATAGCTGCAATTACAGAAAATGACTTCTTAACATGTTGTAAAACAACCCCAAATGTTTGTAGCTGAAGCACTACTGATCCTCACAGCAATGTATTATCCTGGCCAGCAAAAGTTGCAAAAATAGAAACAGTTACAGTATCCTAATGCATTACCTGACAATACACTAAATTACGCTGCATATTCCCGAAACGTTCTAAACCGAAAGTCTACTGCTCAGGTCAGGGAATGTGTATATGACATGGTAGGCAGGATTGCATTGTCTGCAGTAATACAGAGAGTCTTTTTTATAGGATTCCAGCAGGGTTTTGATATTTAAAATAAGTTTGATCCCAAGATGCTTTAATTCTTTGTTATGTTAAATAATCCCTGTTAGTTTTGAGAACAATGAACCGAGATGAGAATGTAAATATGGTGAAAGAACGGCCTATTTGAAGTGCATTCTCAGATGGACACTTTCCCTAGATCTTTAATCACATCTCATGTTTTTTTTTTTCTAAACCATTCTACTTTTCAGGGTTAGAAGAATAACTTTACATCAAAAGAAATCTGATTGTCACCTCTGAATATTCATTTGGTCTGCATTTCTAAATTACATTTAAAGTCCTTTTTGCATTGAATCAAATTTATTGTGCCATCAGTAATATTTAATTGGCTTGCCAACAAAATACAGGGATTTAGATCCAGAACAAAGAATTAGAGGTAGATATTTTCAATCCTTCTAAAAAGGAAGGGGGTGTTGCCCATAGTAACCAATCAGATTTTAGCTATCTTTTATCTACTACATTCTAGAACAACAGTGGGCAACAGGCGGCCACACATTCAACGGCGACCCCCCAGCTGGTGCTCCTGACCTTATTAGAACCAGGGCAGATGACTTCCCTGTCATGTGACCTCCTCTGCACAGAGCAGGAGGGTAACGCAGCATACCCAGAAGAGGGGGGGAGTGCACTGTGATCTCCCTCCTTCCTCCGTGTGGCCCCTCACTGCGGCCCCTATGGGCAACACCTCCACTTTTCCATTTTAGAAGGTTTGATAAACCTGCCAGTTAATCTCTATATTATACTACTATGCATAATTTTGGATACACATGTAGATAAAATGATCGTTGTTAATATATTAACTATACTGCACTATTAGCTTTTTATAGGAAGTCATATTTGATTTAATAAAAACTTACATAACTCAAATAGGCTTTGAGACCTTAAAGACATGGGGCTTGATTTACTAAGCTGCGGGTTTGAAAAAGTGGGGATGTTGCCTATAGCAACCAATCAGATGCAAGCTTTCATTTATTTAGTACTTTCTACAAAATGACAGCTAGAATCTGATTGGTTGCTCTAGGCAACATCCCCACTTTTTCAAACACGCAGCTTAGTAAATCTAGCCCATGGACACAATTGGTTACACAAAGTATTACATAGTACAATTGTATAATTTTTTAAATATAAGAACACTAGTATAGAACTCATTTAAAGCTCTGGCTGTGAGGTGGGGGAGCCCTTTTTATTAGGTGGTAATGCAGCTTTAAGATGTAAAAGACCAGTACAAAACTAATTTGCAATGCATATGAGTTAGGCAGCAATGCCTCTATAAGTAATATAACTTTGAAGCAAAACAGAGCAGCGTGTTCCTTTGAGGTCCACAGACACCTTGCTATACTGTCAAAGCTTGCACCTGTATCATGAAGTCATTTACATGTTTAATTAGATAAATATTGACTGAAACCACAACACAAAAAGCTAAATCTTTTATTCCAGTAACTATTAGAGGAGGGCGATGAGTTGTGTTTGCAGGGACATGTTAGAATGTGTAGAGCCTGCTAGTTCTAGAGCCTGATCTGTCATTGGCAATGGATGTGTTGTCCCAGGCCCCCACAGCTGTTAGAGCATGGAGTCAGGAAATGTTATTTGTTGCATGCACTTTGCCTCTGGCATTGACCTAAGGTGATAAATATCACCAGGAAAGGCTATTGAGTGTCAGTTACCCATTATACCAGCTGGAAGAATGAAAAGCAGCAGGGGAAGCTAAAGTCATCACAGTGGTCTCTAGAAGTTAAAGCATAGTCCACTACAACTACTACTAAGTGCTTTGTGAAGCTGTATTATTCCAAAGGTGACATCTGTGGTGATGTATAAAAGGCAAGAAACTGAGTGACTGGACCAAACCAGGTTTTATTATTGTTTGTTTTATAAAGCACCTATCATATTGGCAGCTCTGTATAGTGGATATATTTTCAAGCCTATTTATGAAGCAATGCAATGGTAAAAAATAACCCTTACTGTGAATCCACTGATAATCTAAGTATCCATCAAATTTATGAATACTGCATTGCAGCAGATATCATAGATTTTGCGTGGCTTTCCTCCCACACTCCAAAAACATACTAGTAGGTTAATTGGCTGCTATCAAAATTGACCCTAGTTTCTCTCTCTCTCTGTCTGTGTGTGTATGTTAGGGAATTTAGACTGTAAGCTCCAATGGGGCAGGGACTGATGTGAATGAGTTCTCTGTACAGCGCTATGGAATCAGTGGCGCTATATAAATAAGTGGTGATGATGATGATATCTGCTGCTTTTCAAGTCATTTCGCTTTTCCGTGCAGTCCCCATAACAGAGTATGGGGACTGCTTCTTAACGCTGAAGCTGGTGTACATTAATGTAATTGAAAACTTTCCTAGCTGTCAGCTTTGCTCCGAAGAGCAGAGCTGGACAGCACATGTGTGGAGGGATCATGTGATCCCTCCCTGTCACATGATTTTAGCTCATCATTCAGTGCCGTTTGCTGTTCTCTGTGTGCATGCCCGATAGCTTCGAACGGCGCATGCGCACAGAAAGTGGAAGGAGAAACGAAGAGGACAGCCAGGATAGCATTTCGAAGACGCAGTGGTAAGTCCATTTTTCTTTTCACAAGAACAGCAGTTTATTGGAACAGCTGTTCCTGTGTAGTTTTTTTTGATGAATATGAAAAATAGTTCAATCCTTATCAATGCAATAAGGATTGAAAACTATTTTTCATGTTTTGCGGTCCTTCTTAAATATGTCCCATAGTCACAAAGTCCCTGTCCCATTGGAGCTTACAATCTATGTTCCCTATCACACACAGACACAGACTAGGGTGCACTACTTCAGAAGCCAATTAACCTACCAGTATATTTTTTCGACTGTGAGAGGAAACTGGAGGAAGATAACACTGACACAGGGAGAACATACAAACTCCACACAGTCAGGGCCCTGGTCGGAATCACTAATATCCCCCAGCACTGTGAAGCAGCAATGCTAACCACTGTTCCACCATGCTGCCCCTTGTGTCATTACATGTGAACAGGGCTGCCAAGAGGAATTCAGGGCCCCGGTACAATAAATTCATGGGGCCCCACTCATAGTCGAGTAAGCCCAAAAAATTTCAGGGGTGTGGTCATACATTCGGGGGCGTGTTAATGCGCCATTGGGGCGTGGCTAGCCTAACAGCCGTGCAAAAATTTTCGGGGGATGTGGTCATACATTGGGGGCGTTGTCCAGTTTCAAGATCACAGACAAAGCTTTCCCATAGTTCCCCATTGTCCCTGATATTCAAGGATTTTCAAAGATTTATCTATTTTTCTTGTATTGATCAATTGCACAATACATTTTTTTTTTATGTTAGATATAGTTCTTAACATCTATCCCTACTCATTTTTTTTAGGCTTTATAAGTTATTATTTGTTGAAAAAGAGGATTTAAGATGCAAATTAACATTTTTGCAACTACTATGTCCTGCTGATTTGGATACCCAATTGCACTACATAAATAAACTGGATCACATATAAAGAACTGTGATTATATATATAACTAAAATGAAGCTTGCTTAAGACCCAGCGGATATAATTGTTCCCATAGGTGTATCAAGTGTCTCATGTGTTTTTATAAGCACACAACTTTCTACCTCTGGACTAAGACCCTATACAGTTATTATATATATAATGTTATAGTTTGTCAAAAGACTATGCAGCTGTCACTAAGAATATAGCATCCACAGCACAGGGTCCCCCAGATTATTATTTTCAGTCTATCTTTACTTACCTTTTCTTAGCTTCTTTCTTTTCTTTTCTTTTCTTTTCTTCTCTTCTGTCTTCTTTTCTTTCTTCATGCTGCTTGTTTGGTCCTGTCCTGTGACTGGCTGCGGCGCTCCTCACTGACTGAAGGGCGTGACTTGATGATGTGACGCCCGACAGTCAGTGTGAAAAAAAAGAAAAAGAAAAAGAAAAAAAAAAAAAAACACAAGAAAAAAATGTTTTTTAAAAAAGAAAAAATAGTAGTGAGGGCCCGGCCCAGGCCCCCTGGCATGGCCGGGCCCAGGTAAAATGTAAAACCCCCCCCCCCCCCCCAACCCTCGGCGGCCCTGCATGTGAAAATAGTAACTTTACAGGTTTGTTTAAATAAGAGTCAGGGTATGGTCTGACATAGGCATAACCTGCTGGGTATTTTTTTTCCAACTTCTGTAAAGCAGAACACAAAAGGTGGATACTTTGCCAGTCTGATATTTACATCAGCAACAAACAAGTTTACTGGAAGTGTGCCCTTTGTTCTGAGATAAGCCACGCAGCCGTTTTGGAAAACAAAAAAATTAGATTTTTCCGCCTGCATGGAGAACATGTTGACTTGTATATTCAGACGAAGGCTGTATGTGATTGGTTCACAAAGTAATTGGAACACAGACATATGCATGGGAAAGCAATGTAATTAAGTTCAAAACTGACCAGACTCCTGAGTGACACACAGCCCTTTGTGCCCCCACTGCCTCAGTTGCTTTCAGAATATATGAGTCAAAGGATCTGTTAAGTATAATAATGTGTGTTTTTTATTTAGGGGGCAGGACTGGTCACTGACACACAGATGGACAGTGCTTGCAGATGACTTTGTACATGGGAGCAGAATCTGTCACCATCCCATGTTAGACTGGGGACAAGGTCGGGCAGCACTATGCATGTTGTAGGCAGCCTCTTGGTGCAAATGGACATGCTGATTATTGTACTGCATATAAATGTGACAAACGACCCTCATTATGTATTATAGCCAGGGTTAGTCTAACGGTTGTGGTGCTTAAAGAGAGTAACTGGATTTGATTTAACCAATTCAATGTTTACATTTTTACATTTATATTTCCACGTTTGCCTCCCAGTGCAGTGCAGGATATTAAACCACCCTTGAGTACAGTCAGAAATAAAGACATACATTGTAGTGTAACAGGTACACTAATACACTTTTGTGGGAGTTGGTATGAGTATGGTTTACAAACACAGTGGCCCCAGCTAGTGAATAAATCAGTCACCTACTTATCCATTTACACAATTTTTACTTTAAATATAATTCCTTCTGTTTAAATTCACTTTCATTATTTTATCAGTCCATTTTAACATATATTAAACACCCACTGTCTCCTCCTGTATCCATCTCATCCTATTACCCTCTTCTCATACCCTACGTTTTGAGCACCTACCTCCCTTTCTCTTCATCTTTCCTTCTTGTTTCCCTTTCACTTTTTTATTTTCTTATCGCCTCTCTTCTTTTTTATTCTTTTTTACATCTTTCCATTCTCCTTCCTCGTATTATTTATGGTCATTTAAGTGTTATATAGTATTAATAAATACATCCCTTTCCCACCTCTCATAACATAGACTTCTTTGTGTTTCCTAGCAGCTTACACCAACCATCTTCACAGTCCTACTCTTCTTCCTCGCTGACCACTCTACGCATCCTGTACCATACCCTTCTAGAGACCCATTTCCTGGACATCCAGTTACTCCACACAGCCATCCATGGCAATATATGCATTTTAGTGTGCAAACTGTTTCTTTGTGATGGTGACTATACTCCGGTGCTCAAACCCTGCGGTATGGATAAGGGGTGTGGAATAGGGTTGGAATAAATGGCTAAAAAGAAGAAGGATCAGAATGATCTGGGCTGGTGAATTATTTGGGGGCAATTTTCTATGACTTATTGAAAATATTTCATAAAGCATGTGTGTCACAAACTTATTGTGGCAGGTAGGGCATTGGGAGAGGACTATGGACATTTGTAGAGTTATAGCAGCCCCAGTAATGTTTTGCATTAAGTCTGTGGGAGGGATAAAGACACATTCAGCCAATGAGACACAGCAGCTGATTGTCATCATTATCATTATCAATTCATATCTTACACTAGGATATGTTTCCTGGCAAGCGTATCTGCGTCTGCGTCTACATAGGTTGCATTTACTTACACACGCCCTCATTATACTTGGCCGACACTTACACGCCCATTGCTTCTCCCGATCCGCCTCTATAAGCATAGACAAGGAGTTGTGTACGCAAGATGTGACTGGCTCTGCATACAGATGCAAGCGTATGTCTTTTTACTGTGCATGTGCAGGAGCCCTTTATGTCATTTTATCACATTTTTGTACATTGGTTTTATTTGTCTTTTTAAAATGTTTTTTAAACTGTTTTCTTTATTTTATTTTAACATTTGTTTAATCTGAAAAGATTCTTCTTGATCATCATCGGCAGCAGCTATTTGTATAGCGCCACTAATTCCGCAGCGCTGTAAAAGTTTAAACTAACCAATATAGGGAAGATTTGTATCTAACTTTTTCTGTCCAGTATTAGCCTTTGGTGGGCTGGACTGCATATATCTGATCCTTACTTCTATGCCTTCTGCCCTTTGGAATGACTGTCAGGAAAAGCTATTTTCACAGATCAGATCAAACTCATCATCATTATCTATTTATATAGCGTCACTAATTCCGCAGCGCTGTACTCACTCACATCAGTCCCTGTCCACTTGGACAGGGACTGATGTCTAAACATCTGTCTATACAGTCTAAATTCCCTAACACACACATCAATAGAGACTAAGGTCAATTTTTTAATAGCAGCCAATTAACCTACCAGTATGTTTTTGGAGCGTGGGAAGAAACCAGAGCACCCGGAGAAAACCCACACAAACAAACAGGGAACATACAAACTCCACGCAGATAAGACCATGATTGATCTCAGTGCTGTGAGGCAGAAGTGCTAACCACTATGCCACTGTGATGCCCAATGGTGTAGGTTAAATGGCATGGCAAAGTAAAGGTTACATATATGTAAAATATTACCCTGTCTGTTTTGTATATTTAACAAAGAAGGTCCAAAAGTCTAGTCTTACCCTTTAAATGAACGTGATACAAATTGGGATTTTCAAAAAATATTTTAAAAACTATTTGAAATAAACACTCTTGCAAGTTTGCAATATAGCAACAACATTTCTAAGAATAAAGGACAACCAATGTGGTTAAAAAAGAAACTATTGTAGGTTATAAAAGTAAAAAAGAGCATTATGTTTGCTAAAACTAGAAGGGCCAAAAATACATTATGGAAATACTAGGAATGCAGCAAAATATGTAAATAGGAAAAATTGTTAGCAAACATTGAATCTAGAAAATGGATTGTCAACGATAGCAAATCTAATCCAAAAAGTATTTTCAAAGGAGGGAAAATACCAGGAAAATAGGTTAAAGATAGAAAAAGCACCTGACCCAGATGGCATCTACGAGAGATGAACAAAATTTGACTTGAATCCAGCTTTGTGGTGGAACAGGCCAGGTCTTAGAGGTGCGAATTTCCAGTAATATGGTGATTGGTGTTCACTATTTTGGGGTATGCAATTCTGCCAATTATTTTTAAATTCACATTCAGGCATCCATTTTTCCTTACTTATCAATATAATCTATTATGAAGCTTTATTAATAGTAATATGTTAATATGTTTTTAACATAGTGCATGACTGTAACTTGCTGCAGAAGGTTTAAGGCCAAAACAGGGACTTAAAAGCAAATGCAATTTAATGTGGGTTTATGCACTCACATGGTAATAACTATGCTTTGTGTACATTAATTTGAGTACAATTGTTTTACAGTTGGAAACTTATATGATAAAGGATTTTGGAACTCTAATTGACAGAAAGCTGAGGTGTAGCACACAGTGCCAGGCAGCAGCTGCAAAGGTATATAAAATCCAGTGTTGTATAAAAAAAAAAGAGGATGAATGTATGTAATGCAAACATATTGCTACAGTTGTATAAGTCTCTAGTTAGACCAAATATTGGGTACAGTTTTGGAGACCTCACTGTATGAAGGACATAGGAGAACTTGAGAGGGTTTAGATGTGGGTATCCGCATTAATAAAGGCAATGGAAGGGTTATATTGGAAAGAGAGTGTAGAAAAGGTAATATAATTAATATGTATTAATACTTTTGAGGTCCGTACAAACTTTTTGTATCAAGGACCATACAAAGGATATCAAATTTGAAACGACGATATACCGTTTCACTATAATGATAGCAATGAAGATCTTTACTGTAAAGGGGGTTAAACTGTGGAATTTCTTACCACGTGAAACAGTCATGGCAAATTCACCAACAGAAGTTAAAAATAGCTTACACGCCTTTTTTTCATACTTGCAAACTCTCCCGGAAAGTCCGGGAGACTCCCGAAATTCGGGCCAGTCTCCCGGGCTCCCGCGAGAGCTGGCATTTCTCCTGCATCCCGGAATTCCCTTGTTAAAATGGCGAGAATCGCGCCATTTTGGCCCCGCCCCCGCGAAAATGTCATTTCCGTCGCGGGGGACAGGGCCAAAATGACACTTTTGGCAGAGCCCCGCCCCCTCCCGCCCTCCAGTCACTCCCCTCTCCCGGAAACAAGTTTCCGAGAGTAGGTAAGTATGCTTTTTTTTATATACAAAAAACGGTAACTGTAGCTATAATTAATATAGGACTTTATTGGCGTGATTTATCCGATTGCCATTTTTGGGGTCAGAAAGGCATTCTTCCTCTACTACACAATATAACTATATTATTTAGTATACTAATTTTATCTACTAATGAGCATTATATTATATTTCATATGTCTGGCTGGCTATTGAGAAATGGCTGATTGTGTGTATATATATATATATATATATATATATATATATATATATCTCTACTATATAAATGCCTTGTGGCGTGTGTGAAAAAAAACAACCAAGCTGCAGCGCCACCTGCTGGGCAGAGTTATACACTGACCTATATATTTCTTGAAGGAGAAGTGACAGTTGGGAGTGGTTGGTGGTTGCCGGGGGTGACAGTGGGCAGTTTTTAACACCTTAAGTAGCTTGATGAAGGATGTGGCGATGAAGATGAAGGATGAGGTGATGGAGAAAAATGATGAGGTGGTGACATGTGGGCAAAACCACGTTAAGAAAGGGCGCTTGCGTCGGGAAGTAACGCTCTTCCACTGAGGAGGCCTGGGCTAGGCCCAAATGCGTGACAAGAACCTTTTTAACACCTTAAGTAGCTTGATTTGACTAGAATGTATGAGTATCATGCACGGGTTAACTTGTGTGTGTATATATATATATATATATATATATATATATATATATATGTGTGTAATTTATTTTTTTCTTAAGAAACTGTAAATTTTTATAATAATCATATGCAAATAATGAACATATGAAATGTATTATACAGCATGCTCTATTCCTTGTAACAGATTTTTATTTGTTCAATTTAAGACTCTCTGGAGTAAATGTAACCATCTGAAGTGTCCCTGAAGTTGTATTACAGAACGTTGGATGTACTTCCTGTCTTTTTCTGAAACTGACATCATATCTGTGGTTGTCTAATTAGCGCACGTCATCTCTGTGTTTACAGCCAGCAGACCGCATTTCCCCACTATTGTGCTGGCTGCGTTCTCTCCATGCTGTAACAGCATTGAATGAGGTAACCCCTGCCCTTTCTTTTTGCCAATGCAAGAGTGGTGTCTTTAGGAAACTAATGGAGCAGGGAGAGCAGTCATACGCTCTCAATGTTATAACGAATTACTTAGCGACATATGATCCACAGAGTCTCTTGTTTAGGTAACACGTTTATAATCATTCATCTAACTTTGAAGAAGAATACGTTTTAGAGTAAAATGTGATTGAACTAGACTGAAGAGGCAATATATAACTTCGGGATATTATTTTCTTCCTTTTTAAATTGAATGTCTAATAAATAATATATCTTAAGGGTTTTGAAGTCAGGTTAATAAAGTCAAGTGATCCCCATTGAGTGTTTGATAAAGCATAAAACTTTTAATGTGTGCTACTTCCTAGGTCATTGTCCCAACTGCTGCTTGTTTGATAGAATTAAAACATCACAGTGATCAATAAGGGTTTTCTGCCAACCATCCATCATCATCAGCTATTTATATAGTGCTACTAATTCCGCAGCGCTGTACAGAGAACTCACTCACATCAGTCCCTGCCCATTGGAGCTTACAGTCTAAATTCGCCCCCCCCCCCCCCTCCACACACACACTGTAGTGTGGGAAGAAACCAGAGCACCTGGAGGAAACCCACACAAATACGAGGAGAATATACAAACGCCACACAGATAAGGCCATGGTCGGGAATTGAACTCATGACCCCAGTGCTGTGAAGCAGAAGTGCTAACCACTACTCTTGTCCTATTTTGACATACTTCATTATTATGTTTTTAATTATCTGTGTACTTATCCAGGTGCTCTAATATTTTTATTCTAAAATATTATATTGTTATTAGTTTATACATTCTAACAGAGATGTTAATGCTGAAACCTATCTTGCCTCCAGTTTTCCTCTTTTGTGCTTTTTGAACAGGGAATAACAAAGTACATTCTCATTGTTTAACAGTCAGAATCAGTGCTTTGGGTTTAAGTTAAATATAAGGGGCATATTCAATTAAGATGGCAGATTGCAGTTACGTGCGGCTGCACACTTCCAGTTACCGCAACATTGTGGATTTCCCTTCGCACCCCATAGGGCTACGAAGGGAAATCTGTGATGTTGCACTACCCTATTGCCACTTTATATGTATCACTGTATCCGGAAAAAAAATACTGCAGTCCTTATCATCAAGTCATAAACTTGCCCCCGGATTATCGACACGCAAAGATATGCCTCCTATACATGTAACCCAAACTAAGATGCAAAGGGATGTGGTTACTTTGCATGCAAAACTATTGGTGCTGGGTGTTTAGATGTCATGCAACAAACATTAAGGGAATAGGAGCAGTGAGAGTTTATTAAAAGTCACTATGGGGTATATTTACTAACCTGCGAGTTTGAAAAAGTGGAGATGTTGCCTATAGCAACCAATCAGATTCTAGCTGTCATTTATTTAGTACATTCTACAAAATGACAGCTAGAATCTGAATGGTTGCAGTAGGCAACATCTCCACTTTTTCAAACCCGCAGTTTAGTAAATATACCCCTATATGTAATTCTTTCATAGACCAATGGTCTAAAATTACAAAACAAAAACATTTTTGTCAGTGAAGTTAGCTTTTATCCATGTGCCCAGGATTATATGTCCACTGAACAGAAATGCAGCATGATGTATTTTAGGGGTACGGTTAGTTTCCACTGTGTGCAGTAAACATATCTGTCCTTTGGGGATCTATGTTGTGTATCGAGTAGAGCGTTTGTCAGCCAGTGTCAATTTATTAGCAGTGTCTGACCTCATCATCATCATCATCATATTAATAATATCATCATCATCATCTATTTATATAGCGCTGTACAGAGAACTCATTCACATCAGTCCTTACCCCATTGGAGTTTACAATCTAAATTCCCTAACATACACACACAGACAGAGAGAGACTAGGGTCAATTTTGATAGCAGCCAGTTAACCTACTAGTATGGTTTTGGAGTGTGGGAGGAAACCGGAGCACCCGGAGGAAACCCACGCAAACACGGGGAGAACATACAAACTCCACATAGATAAGGCCGTGGTCGGGAATTGAACTCATGACCCCATAATATAATAATAAAACCTATATGTAATTATGAGAACAATCACTTTGCTTTTACATACTATATTTAAGGGATCTTATTTATAAACAAGTGTTTTATCAATTAAAAATAGAAATAATCTGATCTTTCTGTTTTTTGTCGCTTTATAATAACAACATGCTTCAGACAACCTTTGTAAGATTTGAACTCTTTGACTAGTAACACAACAGTAGAAGAACATGTGAATACTTAGGAAGTAAACAAATATTTTTTTTCAATAACTAATTTTAAAATGATTTCAGGACCTTTTAAAGTAAAGAAACTGAGAGTAACAGGGAGAAAGTTGAATTTGAGCATTTGTGACATCATTGCACCTAGTTTTAGATGTGCAAAAATGACATCTTTGTTCCTGACTTGGACAAAACACTTGGTACAATGTAAGTAAAACATTGAGGTGGTATTCATAAAGGGGCGAAAAAGTGTTTTATTTGTTCCATTCATGCTTTACAGCACTGAGAACTACCAAACTCATTTGTTCTATATAAAAAGCATTGAAAGAGGTTTCAGAGATATAAAGGAAAGTCCTTTTAAAAAATCCTCAGTGTAGTCCGTTCTCAGTTCTCGGTGGCGTACACCATGGGAATACTAGTGCAACTGTAAAAATTAGTAGGGATTAGTGCCTGTCTGTGCTAAATGAATGAAGCTAATTTTATGTATGAAGCCGAGAGTACATTGACTCCTGTGTGAATGGTTGTTCCGGTCAACCAATCAAAAGTGAGGGAACACAATTTTCTATGTTTCTGATTGGTTAGCTAAGGAAGGGGATTTTCTTGGAGATATTCATTTTGCTTCTTCTGTCTATGGTGTTAAAAGCAGGCATGTGACTACTTGCCATTGGCTATCTGGTGACTGAATGTGATAAGTAGATTGCTTATTTATCAACTAATGGGTGGCGTATTATTCAATGTGATTTAAAATAACGGAAAATAACACAACTTGTATTATACCCCAATAAGAAATAAGTGTAGACTATTAATATGTATTAGTTATTAATGATCATAATGCCTTACTATTATCTTTTGCTACTTCACCATGTAAGTGATTTTAAACATTGAACACATTTCTTATAAATATGGTAGCAGGTAGTCAGCAAGCAATGACTGATACTCTGAGAGGTCTTATAAAGGATAATAAGACAATACAGTTCATAGTCTGATGTAGCAGCACCAACTTTTTTTTTACTTTACTTTAAAGGTACAAAGTCTCAGATTTTTAGAATCAACTCCTTAAAATTGTGTAATGTCAGGTCTGGTCCCATTACTTTTCCATTAGTTGTTCAAGGAGACTTAGGGCCCTAGTTATTACTATAATCACCATTGGCAGCCACCATTCCCTTGGTTGTCGGCATGACTTATTACACATAACTCCAGCTACTCTATAGCATAAGGCACAGCCAAAGTAGAAATCTGATACATCATTTGCACAAATGATTCTAAGTATTATTAGTGTTAAACTAATTTTTACATTTAAAAAAATGCAGATTTGACTTCTGTTATGTAGAATATGATTCCGCTCAGTGCCTTCATAATGAATGGATTCTAGCACTGTCATTTATCCCAGACATACACAGCGGCTGTATTATTATTGTTGTATTGTTGCTAAGTTAAACTCCTACAGTCTACAACATGATTTACTTTATTCCTGCCTACTGGAAAGGTCATTTAAAATTATATTTCCGGTATGGTAAAAATGGTCTAACTAAATGGAAAATTTACTTCATTAAGTTATACACATATGACTGTCTCTTTGGAGAATTCATTTCTTAAAGAACAACACATGGTAATCTTAAAAATCAGAAGAAGTTCCTGTAAATCTTTATATATACACAATATGGACAAAAGTATTCGGATGCTTGACTATTACACAGGTACTGTAATGACATTGTATTCAAATACATATCCTTTAATATGGAGTTGGTCCACCTTTTGCAGCGATAACAGCTTCCACTCTTCTTGGAAGGCTTTCCACAAGATGTTGGAGTGTTTCTGTGGGAATTTGTGCTCATTCATTCTATAGAGCATTTATGAGGTCAGGCACTGATGTTGGACGAGTAGGCCTGGCTTGGAATCTCCGTTCTAGTCCATCCCAAAGGTGCTCGATGAGGTTGAGGTCAGGGCTCTGTGTGGGCCAGTCAAGATCTTTCACACCAAACTCATCAAACCATGTCTTTGTAGTCCTTGCTTTGTGCACTGGGACACAGTCAGGTTGGAATTGAAAAGGGCATTCCCCAAATTGTTGCCATAAAGTTGGAAGCATAGCATTGTCCAAAATGACTTAGTATGCTTACTGCTGACCATTTACATTGTCTCTCAGGATGCATCCAACCTCCTCCCCAGGTCTGAGAGACTAATTGAGCCGCCTTGCAGCCGTTTACCAGCCCCCCACAGGTACAACTCCTGATTGCAAGCAGAGTGAACTACAACATACTCTGGCAAATTGGAAGACCGGGAATGGGCATTATGAATGGAGCCCATCCTTCTCTCTCCATTCATACCCTAGGGACCCTTACACAGGCTTTTCCTGTATCCAAACACACTTTTTGGGAAGCTCCTTCCCACACAAAAACAATCTTCCTTGGGTTTTAAAGCATACAAATCAGAAAGCCTGGGACATATACCTCTGCCATTCACAACTTGCGCAGTGTGACTGTCAGAATCTATCTGGTACTTAGTTTTTATATTTTTCACATGTTTTTGGGTGTGTGATGCTCAGTTAAGTAATATTATATGGGAATATGGACCATTTATATAAATTATATTGGTTAAATATGCAACAGAGCAAGGAATGTACCGAAAATGTGCTCTATCCTTCACATTTGAACAGTGAAATCTATCCTCCGCAAATGCTGCAATTTTTTGCTTCACAAATCAATGCACCTTTGGGAGAGTGCGTAAATTGAGCCCTATGACATCATCAATGTCAATTTTACGCCAGGTATCAGCTATTTTGTGCTTTGTAAATGAGGCCCCTAATATGTAGGAAAAATAGGTGAAGATTCCAACAAGGACATCATGCGACGCTCTGGCAGGACATCCCTTTCCCACTTGAATTCCCCACATTATGTGCAACAGTGCTCACGTACATCATGCCCAGCAATGACCACATACAGTATATTATGGCCAGTGATGACAGCATATATTATGTACAGAAAAACTGAGTCCTTTTTGGTGGCTCATATACAAAGCTGAGTTGTATCTGGTGACTAGTGTAGAAAAGCTTAGCCATATGTGTGGCATGTTATACAAGCTGAAGAAGTGGAGCCATATCTGGTGAATATGCAGGGCAAATTTAAAACGGCAAATGCTTTCGAGGCAAAACTTGCCTTGAAAGCCATTGCCGCTTTAAATTAGCCCTGCAAGTCGCCGGAAATCGTCGACTTGCAGAAGCCGCTGGTTAATACATTTACTCCCAGGAGAAGAAAACTACTGTAAGCATGATAATTTTTTTTTACCTTTTTCTTTCAATATATTGCCATACATATTATTAAAATAAAACACATATTTGGAGGGATAAATAGTTAACATAGATGAAGACAGGTTTATTTTTATTTAAGTTTATAATTCTCTTTTCCGCTTCATGGAAATACTGGAAATTCATGTTTTTATTACAGTTACCTCAATGTATATTATTTAGATGTTGCAGTTGCCAGAAATGCTTGTTAAACCCCAGGATGTTTGGTTAATTCCTTTTAATAGCAATAAAACCTTCACAGAACTCTTACAAGAATGGAGGCAGTGGGAGTAGTCTTTGTGCAATGTGAGATCCATTTGTGTCCCACACACTTGTCCCTGTGAATTGAGGTTCCTGTCTTAGTAAGAGTTAGCATGCACAATCCCAAATAGCCCCGTCAGCTCATGACAGTAGATTACAATTTAGATAACACAGTATAAAATGAAAAGGTTAAGATTAGAAAAGGGACATTTGTACTTTAAATAGATTTAAGAAACAGCCTAATTATTCAAAATCCTCCATCCTAATTTAAAATCCAGCATTGAAGGCAACTTTTTAATCCCAAACCAGATGTTAAAATTTGGCTACAGATTTCCACTCATAACAAAAAATGCAAATAATATTGCTCTTGTCCTATGACTTCACCTTTTGTCCTGATTTTATTTAAACTTGTATCCATTTACAGTTATAACATATGGTTCCTAACAGGGAATGCAAATACGGTTATAAATATATAAAAAAACCTTTTCTTTTAACATAAATGCTGTTTAATTAAACACGTACTTATTTTGATTTTTGAAAAATACTTCTCTATTCATTTATGCATTTATATACATTGGCCTTATTTTTTCTATGAAACAAAAGAGGATATAAAAAAAAATGACATCCAACTACAAACGACACTATTTATATGCAATTTAAATAACATCATAAATTACATTAGCTACATGTTGTTTTTTTTACATAGTTTTATTGCATGTTTCTTGCATTAGTCCTAAGAGTTTCTAACAGCAAACTTTAAACACCCACTAGTTTTCTATTTCTGTGAGAACTCCTCTGTCCCTACAGAATCCTTTTAAGAAACATCTTCTGCACCTGCCACTTAGCTTACATAACAATGGAGAGAGGACACTAAGGCCAATCCATAATGGGCTTCATCCTGGCCTTCTGAACCAAGTGACCATGTCAGTTGCTTCAGATGTGAATTGCAGAACGGTCACTTCTAAGTTCAGCTCTCCATCAGCAAATCTGAGGTTTTCTCTCTTTTTTTTTTTTTGTTGCAAGTAACAGCGTGGGATCTTTAATTTGTGACAATCTTCATTTTAAAGATCAGGAGCGGGCTTTCATGACCTTCGTTTCAGATGTTTTGAGCAGATTGTGCAAACAAGTTGTTAGTAAAGGCCACATGGGTTTGATATATTTGTTTGCACAAAGGGCCCTAATTATGTCCTCCCCCTAAATTCCCTGTGCACACAATAATATGAATGTCAGCTGTGCACCTCTCTGAGTTATATGCACAAAAATAACACTATTGCTGTTCCTCATTAAGCTGCTATAAGTGAATTCTAGAAGGTAGTTTACAATCAGGTATATTCAATAAAAACATATATCAATAAAAAGTATGCTGTTTCCTTTGTGTCGTGATATAAGGATATCACTCATGGTTCTGTGTGGAATCACTGCAATAAAAAAATAATCTAGATTTATAACTCCCATCAAGGTCTTATAGTAAATCTGTCACCAGATCAAATTGCTTTTTTGGAAAGAAATTTAATTTTCACTGTTTTAATATGAAACTATAACTATGAACCAGATTGCAGATTTTTTTTTTTCATTTGTTTTTGCTTATACTGTTTATCTCTATTCATAAATTCTTCTTATATTCTTTTTTTGTAGAGCTGCATTTATATACGGTGCTAAAAAGTAAATTTCCTGGCCTGCAAATTGTAATGAGATCAAAGTATAAATTGTAATAAGATCAAAGTGCTTGATGCTTTCCATCGTGGTTATGTAGTTGAAAGTTGCAGATTGAAACTTCTGATATTTTGCCGTTCGGAAAAATCCCAAAGCCTTTAAGGTAAAGCCATGGAAATTGTAAAACGAGTCGTAATAATACTATTATATTCCTAATACTGCAAAAAAGGAATCTTTTAAAATTACACTTACGCTGGACACCGCTTCTGGCCTCCTCACATATGTATGATTATCACAAGAATTAGATTTAATGAAAATGACAGAACAGTCCTCAGGATCAAGGTAAGGAAGTGGTTCTGCCACAACGTATAAAATGTATGCAAAGGCATTTAGTGGATCGCATCATAAAAATTGACCCAATGCCACACAATTCTTAAAAGTGAATAGACAGATGGTTAAAAGATTTACCTCACAATGTTCAGAAAATTAACTTAGAAAAATACAAAAATGATGTTCTCCCTATGTGGTGGGTACCCCAAAGCTCCCAGAGGGTCAACACTCAGGGGCGCACGTAGAATTTTTAATGGGGCGTTCCCCCCCCCCAAAAAAAAACCATATAGAGAGCTGCTGCGCATGCGGCCGCACATGCGCAGCAGCTCCATTTCGGCGGCACTGCACTGAACAGCAGCCGCGGCGCTGTCAAAGAAGCGTCCGCAGACGCTTCTTTGACAGCGCCACGGCCAGTGGCGGATCCAGGGGGGGCGATCGGAGCATTCGCCCCCCCTAACAGCAAAAAGCTAGGTCCCAGCCGCCGAGCAAAACGGGAGGGGCGGGGGCTAAGCGCGAGCGGGGGGTGGGGCTAAATGTGGGCCGGCCAATCAGAGTGGCCCCAGTTGGCACTCAAAACGGGAGGGGGCTGGCCAATAGTGGGCAAAAGGCGGGGTTTAACACGGGCCAGCCAATCAGAGTAAAGGAGGGGCGTGATTATGCAAAATCGCCCCCCTAAACATAAAGTCTAGGTCCGCCCCTGGCCACGGCTGCTGTATAGTACAGTGCCGCTATGTAGGGACACTGTTCTTCGCGGAGGGGAGGGGTTTCTGGAGAACCAGAAACCTCCCCTGCGTGCGCCCCTGACACTATTCTGCTCTATGCTATATTTGCTCTAACCGGTAGTTATGTTGTGAATGTTCCTAACCTGTCAACTTCCCAATCATGTCTGAAAGAGGCCAGCCTTAGGCTGAGTACACACTATACAAAATTTCTCCTAATGCAATAGAATTAACGATTTTACCAACAACTGGAAAAAAAGCGTATACACTAATGCGATATCAGGCCGAATGGTCGCATATCGTGTGATTGGCCCAATATTCGGCATAAAACACTGTAGTGTGTACCCAGCCTTTGTGCCATTGAGCAGATACGAGCTGGACTGTTGAACCTTAGATTGGAAGAATGCCACACCTAAGATAAGCAACACTTTGTATTTTATTTTAACATAATGAACTTCAACTAAAACTACATTTCAAGTTTTGGATGCGGTTCTGCTATTACAAATTTGAGAACATGCCTGCATATCTGTAACACCTGCTGTTGACAACTCTAGGGGGTAGATTTATCAAACCTTCTAAAAAGGAAAAGTGGAGGCATTGCCCATAGCAACCAATCAGATTCTAGCTATCATTCTCTAGAATGTATTAGATAAATGCTAGCTAGAATCTGATTGGTTGCTATAGGCAACAACTCCACTTTTCCTTTATAGAAGGTTTGATAAATCTACCGCTAGAAGTCTGTCTATTGACAGTAAATACTATAGATAATAGTAGAATAATAAACTTGCATCACATACCAAACTTGTTATTGTTCTTATTTATTGAATAGTTCCCTATACCTTTGCAATATGTCCTGAACTACTAGAACGGAACATTTACCTAAATTGGGGATTATCTCTACTGAATGTCCTTCTTATTTAATAAAGCTATTAATATCACGTTTCAATTTTTCATGTATGCATTATTGCTTGTGATCCAGACTCTAGCTATGTTTGATATTTCACCATATAGAAGATGGATTCTAACCAATGAATTTACTTTCAGTGTTTTCTATCCATTGTGTTGCAGCAGCTCATGTACCAGTAATCCAAGTCTGAGTGTTCAACATCCAATTACCCATATTGCAGTGAGTGTCGAATCTTCATGCACATCTATAATTTATTAAATGAGATGGCAGTTTTTGGAGAATGCCACCTCATGTAGCAAATAGGGGCAGCCCCTTCCCCACACCTGACCCATTACCTGAAGATGACTTACCAGTCTTCTTCAATGCCACTGAATAGGGAGGAGGACTGGGAGCATCCATTCTACCTGCGCTGTGAGCTCACAGCACAAACTGGCTCCAGATTTTGGTAATAGGGGAGGGGAAGTGCTTTATTGATCACTTTGTAAGCCGCCCATCTGTAAACTCAATGGAGGATAACCACCATGGGTGAATTGTGAGTATGTATCCTTACCAGTGACAGAACTACCATTGGTGCGGCTGGTGCAGTGCACCGGGGCCCATGGAGATAATGGGGCCCGCTGCATGGCAGAGGGCCGGGGTCCTCAGTTCCCTCCTCCCCGCATCCCTGCACTGGGGCACACAGCTCGCTAGTTCCACCTCTGATCCTTAACGGATACTGAAATTTGATACAGCATTGAATGAAATCATTGTTAAAGCTGGTCACACATGGACTGATCCTCCCAGGTCTTATCCAAGTTGGGTCAATCCACAGATTGGATAATATCTGGCTGTTCGGTGCTCAGAGCAAGTGGCTAGGTCACATACAGCTTACTATGGGGCTAGCAGTTGACCGTCTCCACAGCCCTGTAGCAGAGATTGCATTCTTCAACATGCTTGATAATAATCAGATCTCGCTCATTTTTGGGGTCTATAAAGCTGCAATATTGCACCAGTTTCACCTGCGATATTCAAACATGCTTGGCCAGCCTTAGAGAACAAAGACTGGAATCACCATAACAGCCAGCTTGATAGAATTCAACTATCTTTATTTTACTAGGACCCACTTGACAGCAAATATGATATATTGTATTATCATAAATATAGGTAAATAATCTTGCATTTTGCTAATTATATTTTTATTATAATAACCTGCATTTCTAAAGCATCTAGAGCCAAAATAAATGAGCAAAGATATTTAATTTTGCACTCATACCAAATCATTGCTAAATGATAAAAAAGCTAAGTTGGCATGACATAGTATACATATTTATGACCAAGTGTACTCACATGACCTTGTTCTAAATATGCTCTTCTGTGGATCACACACCAGTTTCCATCCAAAAAGTTGTTTCCAAGGAAAAGGAGTTAAAATGACCATTTACAGTTCTCCCGCTGTAATAATCTTATATGGATTTCTGGGATACTGCGTCTGATAACATCTGGGTGTTTTAGGCTTAATGCCTGACATAAAGTCAAATTATTTTTGGTGATATTTCAGCTAATATTTGTTGTAGTTGGCAGCAAATTGCAAATTGTATCTTTATCTACTTTGGAAATATGCAAAAATGTCAAATAAAGGTCAGAAAAGAGTTACTAATAATATGTGCTGTATGTGCTTTTATGTGGCCCTCACCCATTTAACAATGATTATTGGCAAATTGTTCTGTCAGAATCAACTTTCTATATTTTGCTTTCAAATTTCAGTCTGAAATATTGTATATTTTTCATTTTTGTAATTGACAAGTTAATGAGCCTATAAAGGGTTATGTTGCTTGAAAGATATATTGTTTTAGTGACATATTCTGTAGCTTACGGTCAGTGCTTCTTGGCAATGAATTCCTTTGTGAGGACTGCAATATGCCATATGTTCTCTTAAACTAAGCACTGTATATTATGCAAAAAAAATATATATTTGTAGGGATGTATGTGAGCATTGATTAGTTAGTGATATTCATTATGAATATTTTAAGTTAAGTAAGTTATTCTGATTCGGTGTAACTTCTGTTCTAATTAAAGTTCAGTTCTAATGAAATCATAGGATTTTTAAAACAAAGATGTCTTTATAATTTTGGTGGGTTATATATGATTTAACAAGTATGATTGTTAAAATGGAAAATATTCCATATGCCTAACATAGAGAAATTGCCATGTAAATAACCTGTAATAATCTGAACCTCAAAAGGCTCCAAGAATACCTTCTGATCGGAAGAAGATACTAATGACAAAGACTTAAAGGGGTTGTCCAACTTATCCAATTATCCAGCCCCCTTTCCTTCTTTAGTTAGGACTCACTCCATGGAAGACATCAATTTCATTAAAACAATGCACCCCTAAATCAGGATCCCCAGTGCTACTTGAACTGAGAGAAATATTCCATCACCCTCTGTACCTCTTGGCCTGCTTCCCTAGCCCTGTTTTCTTAAGCTCAGGCCTACGTCACTTCTGGTCTCTACCATCACTGTAACTCACTGTCCTGTAAATAATTTGATCTGCATTAACGTCTTATCTGTATATTTGTTTATTCAGTATGTCTGGTCTTTGTATTTTGTTCTTCATGTAATGTGTAATGGATCACTGCTTTCTGTATGTGTCATGTACGGCTCTGCAGATTTTTTGTGGCATCTTATAAATAAAAGTA
This sequence comes from Mixophyes fleayi, assembly GCF_038048845.1. Taxonomy (NCBI): domain Eukaryota; kingdom Metazoa; phylum Chordata; class Amphibia; order Anura; family Limnodynastidae; genus Mixophyes; species Mixophyes fleayi. Next base: position 232,215,994 of record NC_134406.1, on the reverse strand, counting down.
TATATAAATAAAATTAACAAAGCCCCGTGTATGACAGCAGGCAAAGGAGATGCGCATTCAGAGCTGACATATAGACCCATCCTAGTTATATAAGAGATTGGAGTGAGTGTGCAGACTGCTTGGATGGCTGACATTCTAGACGCAGCATTTCTTAAGCACCCTTAGCCCAGGGAATGTGTGGCCAAATTGGACAGAGATGTCAAATGTTTGGATCATAACATATCAAACAAGTTCTACATTATAGCAAGTTGTAAACTATGTTAGGGCAATATTGATATAAACTGAACATAAACATATAAAATGAAGCAGTCACCTACTAGTGTAGTATATTAAGACACTAAATACTACAAGTATTATATATTAGCCAATAAACAAGCTGCAAAGTGACTGCATACTCACTGAATAAAAACTTCATGTTTATATGTAGAGATCTTTAGGTCCACAATGTTCCTCCTTTTTGTATCGATGACAATTCTTTACCGGTTTTCTAAAGAAAATTTACAAGCAACAACCATATTGTGTAGTTAATATAATTGGATTAATAGAAACAGAAGAAAGAATAGCACATACACTTACTTATTTCTGATATGGTGCATACATATTATGTAGCATTTTACATCAGTCCCTGCCCCAGTGGAGCCTAGGAGTGTGGGAGGAAACTGGAGCAACTGGACCCATGCAGATTGGATCCTGGCTATAACTGAGCCCATGACCACAGCACTGTGAGGCAGGAATGCTAACCACTGTGCCACCATGCTGCCCAAATTTAACAGAAAAATAAAAATCACTTATTAGGATTTCAGTACAGTCCCAAAATGTTGTGTCTCAATGAAGAACTCACAGCACCTTAATACACTAAGGGAGTCTACTTTTTATTATAATTTTTATATTTATACTGCACAAAACATTATTTTACTACACATTTATAGTGGTTAAGTGTTACGCTGCTTCCAGTTTACTGGTATATATATTATATGTATATACAAAATATAACATGACACTTTAACGTGACAAATTAAGTTTGTATCCAGTCCATTATATGTCTGAGATTGCCCTAGCATTTGCACTACATGTTGGACAATGAGATGGACAATAATTCCCAGTTTTCACTAATCCCATTTTATATTTTCACCTTGTATGGTCTAATGTAAATATATTACATTATATATATATATATATATATATATATATATATATATATATACATACAAGTTAACCCGTGCATGATACTCATGCATTCTAGTCAAATCAAGCTACTTAAGGTCTTAAAAAGGTTCTTGTCATCTTCATCGCCACACACACCGCTAGGCTTTTATATATTAGATAATGCTAAGAATTTAGTAGGTCAGTGTAGTATATAACTCCGCCCAGCAGGTGGCGCTGCAGCTTGAGCACTCTGTCACCCGGTAGTTTTTTCCACACACTCTAACACAGCATGTGTGTTCATGAGGTAAAATTACCTCACGAAAATGAGTTTGAGCCCTTAGCTCGTAAATTTAGCCTTTACTACCCCTCCCACGGGGGGAAGGGGTGATGATGGAAGTTAACTGACTTCACTGTTATAATTTTTTTTGTCAAATAATGTCAGTATACCAAATTTCAGGTCAATTGGATGCGCCCTTTCTGAGAAAATAGTTTTTTCCACACACACACACACACACACACACACTAACACACGCCGCTAGGCTTTTATATATTAGATAATGCTAAGAATTTATTAGGTCAGTGTAGTATAGAACTCTGCCCAGCAGGTGGCGCTGCAGCTTGAGCACTCTGTCACCTTGTAGTTTTTTCCGCACACACACACACACACACACACACTAACACGCGGATGGTACAATCTTTAAAAAAGAATAAGAAAGAAAAGAAAATGAATTCTAATAACATTAGCATAAAATAATTTGTATTGCTAACGTAGCCATCTACTAAGCGTGCCATCTTTGTAAATACAGCTCCGGTTAGAGTGCCTATAAAATGAAAATTCCATTCCACATTTATTTTTATTAAGTATTACAATATTATTGTTACTGCAAAGGGTGTATCTACTGTAGCTTATAATAAAGAAGGTTTCTGTGTAATATTCACGCGTGAACAATATTTAATGATTTTACAATGAACTTCCTTTTCTTTGCTACACCTAATGATGTACTTAGATATCCGTCTTCGGTTGTGTTCTTTTCTTTCCCTTAAATTATATTTGGCAAACACACATGAGTCAGCGATTCCATCAAGGGATGGAGAGGAACATTTGATCCTTCCAAGTTCAAAAGGTAAGTGTTGGTATATCAACATCATATTTAAACCACAAAGCTAGGTTGTATGGTTACAATAATAAAACGACAGCTTAATTCATGGGAACACACACTGGTTTGCAACATTTTCCTAAATGGAAATATCTTAAGAGAATGACACAATTTGATGTTAATGTTTCATATTTGACCTTGAAAACATTTATTGCTGTATTTGAACATTCTTGTCATTATATTCTGCAATGTTTGAAGTACTCACATGAGCAATAGAAAAACCTGTCCATCGTTACTGGATGCAAATGAAAAAGACAACAGCTAAATTCTAGCCAACAATACAGCTAAATAAAATAAAAGATTTTTTTTTTTAATGAAGCAGAACATAATAAACAAAGACTATCATTTTCCCTTGTGATCAAGGTAACCTTCACAGACAATTAATTGTCCAATCTCAATTTAATATAGCATGGCGATATTAAAATTTTGCTGCCTAGTAAAATACTAATAATATTATTATACTTATACAGTTTATTTATTATAATTTATTTATTATGCAGTACTATACAATCAGAATATGTGTTCATTCAGATCAGTCCCTGCCCCAATGAAGGTTGCAATCTAGTAGTCTACCATAGGCACACACACGCACAAACTTGTTTTTATTGCATTGTAAAGATATATGTCTGAAACATGCCTTATAGGGACACCCCTTTCCTAATGCTCTGAGGACATCCTACACCCACCTACAACAACACCTACCCATGCCTAGTCAAACAGGTTATAGCCATGGTCAACCACTGCGTATCATTACTAATTTAATTTCTCTTTACAGCATATACGGTTCTTTACACAACTAATCAGTTTAATAGCTAACTAGTTTTAATCTCTCAGAGCGGATGGTTCAGCCATGATACATGGACACAGTCATGCTTTCCAAGGACCCTGCATGCCTAAATAAACTTCATCATAGGCTACTCCACAGATTAGATCTCATCTCCCAGTTTTTTTTCTGCACTTTTATATGACATAAAAGAAAGCAGAGTTGTCCATTACAAATCTGCAAAACATAGAGAAAGCAACATGCTTTGCGTAAAATAAAAAAGTGTACTACAGCGACCTTTGGAAGCCTTGGTTGGACTTTGATCCCATGTTGCCAGATCCTGACACTGCCTTCTTACAAGAAAGTGTTGAACTAATGCATGGCCACTTGTCTCTCTGATTCAGGGGATCGGTCATCCTCTGACTCGTCACTCTGTAGCTGAACTGGTTCTAAAAAAAGAACAGATATGCAAATGACGAGGTAAAAGTCAAAACTATATATCGATTGCTGATCTTGGCGAGTTGGAGGTGGTAATAGTGCCAGTGCACCCTGCTTTTGTGCCCAAGGAAGTCTGACGATTGATTCAATTTTCAGCTTCTCTGCAAGAAATTCCATTGCTGGTGTCAGCAGGATTGGAACTTTTCTCCCTCATTTTCCCCAGATTTTAATCCATGTGAAGTTCCAGCAGAGCTTTTTCTCAAGCTTGGAAAGTGCTGTGACAACATCCTTGTGGAGATACGAAGTATTGAATAAGATGACCTATGCTAGGGTGACCTTTGCAAGCTATGCCCAGTTTTTAAGTGAAGGCTTGGTGGACAAATTGCTGTGGTTTGCCTGTTGTTTCTCATTGAGATACAAGTGCATCTTTTTCACATCTACAACGAAAGGTAAGAGCTGAGGCACACTCCACTTCGACTCCTTCAGAGTTTTCAAGGCAGCAGATGAGATCAGCTCATTCCATCTCGTCTCACAGATCTTCATGAAGTTGCGTGCATTATCCACCAGAGCAGTGCAACCCTCCATCATTGATCGCCATTTCACAATGCTTGACATCTTTGCAAGCCGTGTCCGACCTTCAATGCCAGCAAGGGTGTCTTGAATGTACTGGTTTCATTGTAATAACCAGCTACCAGCTTCACTGTGTCTACTACATGCAGAAAGTTTGATAGAATCTTCTCCAAAGGTGTAGCTCTTCTGGCACGTAACAGTAGCCTTTCATTTCTTAAAGCCTCTGATGGATGTACTCGTGTGTTTTCTGACATCTAATTCGACCCGGTAGAAGAGATGCTGCCCCATCTGCCTGATGTATCTGTCATTTTTAACTGTGAGTAAAATTTCAAGTGGAGTCATGTCGCTCAAAAGCTTCTAAAATCCACCAGATGGAACAGGCTGAGCAAAGGCACACAGAGACTGGACTCTCTCTGCCAGGTTTGGGTGTGTCTGTGTCACACCTTTGGTTTAGCTTATAGGTCTTCATGTGTGGCCGCAGGTATTTTCTTGCAAACAAGCCTTGGCAAGGGGTACTGTGCATGAAACATTTGGGAAAGATGTATTTGTTTGGTAATTTGCATGGAATCAGAACACCGCATCCTGTCCTTATTACCTCAGAGTTGTGTGCAAAGTTGCCTCTATTTCAAAGATGTCCTTTGAGTACCTGTTAATCTGCACAGCCCTGACAACGTCACTCTCATTATGGTGAACATGCTCGATATTGTGAGCTAATATTGAGAAAGGTTTCTCAGAGTACAGGCAGTTTTCCTTTTTGTTATATGCTCTGAAGCCATCACTTTTTTTGTAAAGTGTTGGACGGACACCGTATCATCTTTTTGGCCTTTTGTGTTTATAACACAGCTGCCATCACGTCGAGAATCGACGTGTGCATAGAACGAGTGTCTGTGTTCCTTCGTTTTGTTCCACTACCCCACATTGGCTAATCACCTCTGCCATTGTTGTCTGAACCTCTCCTCTGAAGGATCATTCTCATCTCCCCTGCCCTCCAGGCTATAGTCAGAGCTACCACTGGGTTGTGTCATTGGTCCACTACTGTCTCCACTTTTTTTTTGACAGGAGATGGTTGTGACAGTCTCTCTTACTGTACGTGTAAAAGGGTGGGAAAATTGCCATCCCCTTTAGTTCTGGCACAGGTGGTTGAACATATGTATGAGGTAGAAAAATAAATCAGATATCTACAAGTGGCGCTTAACCCAATGTATGGATATTAGCACAAATACAAAATTGCACATGTGTATACAATATATAAGGTACTCAAATAATATATAATATATAAATACAGTGAGAGTAACACCTCCACAAATGTACGTGTGGCAGCCAACCTTCAGAAACGGATGGTTAGTCCAAAAAACATAGTAAAGTATATATAGGGAAGGGCGGCGCCTTCAGGGGTATAGACAGTGTATATAAACACTAAAGTACACAAAATAGTCCAGAGTGGTAGATATAACAGAACGGTGTCTGTATAGATGCACCGCAAGTGAATCATAAAACTGATGTGCAGGATAGAAGCATCAATTGACATATATTGATCGTGCAGAATAATAATAAGTGGCGTGCGTACCAGATATATAAAATTAAACCGCTTATCTGTATAGTAGCTCCTTAGAAATCCCGGAGTATAATCTGCAACCAAATCTCCTTAGCGATGGAAAAATGTATGTTCTAAAACAACCGCAACACCAATCTCATCCGCTCATCATAAAAAGGAAATATATAAAAGGCCATATGGTGTAGTATTTCATAAAAACATTTTAATAAGGTATAGCATTTAGAGTACAAACTCACAATATATATACTTTAGATAGGCTTATCTGTAAGTAACTGGTCTGCAGTCTCATCCCCTTAGGTGGTAGAAATCCCTCAGCAGGCTCCAAACAGAAGCTAGGTACAGGATGTTCTAAAATTATATGTCTCAGGGTGTAGCAGTATAGCCAGTAGTCTCCAGATATAGTATAGAGGCTCAACGCGTTTCGTTCAATCAATGAACTTCAGCAGGAGTAGTAAGAACATATGTATGAGCCTGCTGTTCATTGGAACATTCAAGATTTTGATGACGTCCATATTAGTAAGGTCTCCTGCATTGACCAGCATTTGTCAGTTTCATGGGGACCTCATTTTGTGTCCAAACACAACAGTGTTGGCGTGTAAACAGGCAGGGCAATGTCCCCACAGTATAGGAATACAAGTACACAGACACACACACACTAGGGCCTATTTTAGTGAGAAACTAATTAACCTAACAATATGTTTTTGTACTTTGGAAGCAACCCAAAGCACCCACATAGAATTCAAGTGGGCAAAGGGATAATGTACAAACTCCACACAGATAACAGTCAGGTCAGAGTCAGAACCAAGGCACCAGCTCTGCAAGGTTTAACTATAAGAAAATGATGGTTGCTGCATATGAAAGTGTACTCCTTGCCTTTGCACAGTGGTGGCAGTAATTTTAAAGGACTGCATCAATATTCCTGAGTGTCGCGGCTAGAAGGAAACTGATGCCTACTTACTTGTATTTGAACTGCTTAACAAGGAGGCGAGGAGTCTAAACGTGCCCCTGGTCTTCACCAGGGTCCCCCGCAAGGGAGTTTGGAGTTAGCTGCAGAAGACACGCAGGTCGCGGCCCTCCTAGTTAGCCACCAGTGAAGTAATAGGTGAATAAGCGTGGTCAAGCAATCCAAGGTCAGGTCATGCGAGCAGAAAGGTACAGCAGTGTCACACAGGAGAGTAGTCAGGAAGCCGGAGGTCAAGCCAGGAAATCTATAAATGTCAGAAGGAGATCCAAAAGGAAAGTCAGGGAAAGCCAAGTCTAGAGCCAAGAAGTCAGTCAGGATGCTTGGGAGCAAACAGGAATTCTGGAGCATAAGGGGACCTTGATACTGTGGCACCAGAATGGCGCCAGAGCCTCCTTTAAATAGGCAATACTGCTTTCTCATTGGTGGCAGTGAATAGGGTGGCAGAACAGCTGACCGCCAAACAGCCAGCATCCCGTTGCCTAGCAACGAGGACGCGCACCAACTGCGCATGCCCCTGCCAGCTGTGACTAGGAAGAAGAGATGTGTCCTGTTGCTAGGCAACGGGACACAACAGAGCCGCAACAAAGGAATGCGTTCGTCCCTGGCACCGGGTAAATGTGTGGGGACGGCGCCTGACACTGAGAATGCAGCCTATCAGTTCACTTGGAACTAGTGAGGCAAGAAGCTAAAGTTACCCCTTTATCTGTATCAAATTGACACATTAATTTGCGTGAATTCAGCTTTATCTTTATAGATATTGATGATGATGATCAAACCCCCCCCCCCCCCCTCCCACCCCTTCCTTTTTTAAAATATGAATGTTAAAGGGCAGGTATCTTTAACCCAATAGTAAATTAGTGCTCGGGTGCTTAAAAATTGATGTGAGTCTTTATTTGATCTCTTGTAAAATTGGACAAACGTCAGCGGCAACAGAAGAGAATGAGAAATAAGATCTTGTCAGACATTCTTTGGGTACACAACCAGTGTCTGCTGGATTTTTTGGACCACTGTGGCCCCTATTGTTAAATCAGTGGCATGACGTTTGCATAATTACTATTTTCGGGTATATTTACAGTGTTAGGACTGCATCAACTCTAATTGTACAAAATATATTTCTATGTATCTGCCTAGGGAAAAAGCACAATGTTTTGCAGATCTTTGTAGAGTTTAGCAAACGAATGATTGTCAAATGCTTAGCTGAAATAAAGTGCTTTACAAAGTAGTATATATGAGTTTCTGATCAGTACATAGTTCTAAAATAATCTATTTGTGTTCTGATTAAATGCTTGTTATAGTTAACACAGATCCTATTGCTGCACACATATCTTATTAATCAGATAGTACAGACCACCCCCATTTCCTCTGGCATGCTTTTTTCTTTATTGTACATTCTTCATTGACAAGTATCTTCTTGTCTAAATGTCTCTTTTTAATACCCTCAGTGTCCCCAAGGCATATCCTAAAGTCTGAGATAGCTACTTCTTCCTATTGTTCTCCATAGGTGTCTGGCTTGCCAAATAGCTTGTCCAAAAATGTGCTCATTCACATGACTAACAGGACATCTCACATTCACAAGCAAATCCTCATCCACAGCTTTCCTCCGCCAATTAAAGGTCTACGGGGAAATCTATATTATAACAGCTTTAGGCTATATTTATAACAGGGCTTCCACTGCTGCCAAATATACACTGACTGAGAATATGATATACACTCAAACCAATTCATTTAATATACATGTTGATGAAACTTGATTAAAGAATTAAAAAAAACCTACATTTTTATTTTAATACTATAGCGATTGAATGTATATTGTATGTTTCTCTTCCCCCTTATAACCTCCTCCCACGCGCGTATCCAAAACTTCGCCCGCGCTGCCCCCCTCCACTGGAACAAGCTCCCTCCCTCCATCAGAACTTCCCCTAATCTGTCCAGCTTCAAACGGGCCCTAAAAACCCACCTTTTTCTTAAAGCCTTTCTGTCTCCCACTTAACTTCCTACCTTATCTTCTGCCTCTGTCCCCCTACTCTCCCTCTCTTCCCTGCGTCTCTCTGTCTGTCCACCCCTCCCCTTAGATTGCACGCTCCTCTGAGCAGGGCCATCTCTCCTCCTGTTTCCACCACTTCTAACTCTGCTCTCCAGCTACTTAGCCCTCCTCCTCGAGGGTCCTCCACTCCACGTCCACTCTCACTCCCTCCTCCCCCCTGGGGGTCTCCCTGTCTTCCGCGCCCTCCTTCTTGGGCCCCGTCGTTTGCGGATCCTCCCTCCCCCTTCCCCGCCCTCTCTAGCTGTGCATTGAGCGTACTGAGTTGCTGTGTTTACTGTACTGTGCTGTCTCCCATTGTATTGTGATTTTGTTTGTATCTGTACGGCGCTGCGGATGCCTTGTGGCGCCTTATAAATAAATATTAATAATAATAATAATAATAATGTTTTCCTTTCCAAAAAGTTAAAATATCATTTCCAAATCCTTTGTGAAAAAGGTAAACTAACACACAAAGGGGCCTATTCAATTGTTGGCGGAAATGGCAAAAATCTTGCGCTACGCGCACTATTACTGTTATTACGGTAATAGTGCACATAAATACCGTAATTACGGTAGTTTTCTCGCTGGATTTCAGCTCGCATCTCCCTGAGCCGCGAGCTGAAATCCAGCTTACTGTTACAATTGAATATGCCCCAAAAACAACAACAAAAGACAACAGAATAAATGGGTAAAATAATATAAATGTTTTTTCCCCCTTTTTGGCTGGCACATTGTATAAACCATCTAGATTAGCAATGAGGTTTTGGGCTTATATACATTTTTTTATGATATTTTTCCAGACAAGTGTAATACAACATGTTATAAACAGCTCACTGAAACCAGGACAAAAAAGGCTTTTCTAGTACATACAACAAACAGAAGGTCACTTATGAGCACACTTACATGTTAGTATTCTAACAGCAAGTTACTCATCTAATTATCTGTCACTAAACTAATGATACATCTCTAATTTTATAATTTCTGCTATTGCTTCTGTTTCATTGTAATGTGATGCAAATTGTATTTCACTATGTAACAACACTTGGCAGCCTTAGCCTGGGTACACACTACAAACATTTTCTCCTGCAATTATCTTTAAGGATTTTACCATCAATTAAAAAAAAAAAAAGCGCCACAATCAGCATGTCAATTCATGTGTACACAGTATACACGTTTTACACAATTTACCTTCAGATCTGTGATCTTTATCTGTCATAAGCATCGGCTCACTCCATAGAGATCGTGAGTGCACTCCATCGTTGAACAACATTTTTAGTCCAGTTTAAAAATGAAATGAGACGATATAATGCGCTTTGGAACAAAAATCGTTCATCGTTGCAGTGTACACACTAATGCGATATCGGGCCGAACGGTAGTTTATCGTGTGATTGGCCCAATAACCGGCTGAAAACCTAGTGTGTACCTAGCCTTAGTTTAATAGAGGATGAATCACCGCTACACCTATTTATAAAGTTTTCATCATTGTTAACTACTTTCTTCTCCCCCACATTCTACATTCTCTCAGTTTTGTCTTTGCGTCCCTCGTATATTGTTCCTTTTCTTTGTCTTTTGTGAACCCATCTTTATCCTTGAGCTCTCTTTTTTTTGTGTGTCTCAGTACTTTGTTTTTCCACCGCTCCTGTTGTCTCTCTTCACTTTCACTTTATGACCTTATCAGCTCCTTTGGCCTCAGCTATTACCTATATGTAGATGATACACATATATATTTGCCCCCACCTAAGGCTGGGTACACACTACAACATTTTTCGATCAATGTGTTATATACCACGATTGTAACAACGCTCTATTAACAAAATAGTCAGCTGAAAATCCTGTAGTGTGTACTCAGTTTAACACCTGAAATCCAGTCTAAAATCTGGAAAACTAAGAGGAGGAAAAAAACCCACAATTGCAGCCTCTTGTACAATAAGCTTTATGATACAAACAACAAATGATGGCTTACCATCGTATAAGGGCCAAATACCATAATGTCATGCAAATCTCGCTTAATAACTAGAAGCAGACAAGAATCAGTGTCATAGTGGAAGAACTTTAATCTGGCATAATGGGAGGCCATAGAAAAGACTATTAAAATGTCGACAGTCCAAATGATGCTCTAAGTGTAATCACAAATCACATAATCTATAAGTAATAAACATTATGAAAACATAGTAGTGATAAATAGACAATAAACACTGTTAATAAAAAAACACAAATTATAATCTGTAAGCAATAAAAAAGACAAAACAAAAAAAAATAAAAATACACAGATTAAAAAGGGAGTAGAAGATACAAAAAGGAGGATACATCCAGTAAAAATAAATAAAAAAACCCTGACATTTAGACCCTCAGGAAACATTGTATGTTCTCTAAAACTCCAAAATGATTCTCTTTGTCATTCTCATTTAAAAAAATATGAGCTGATGGATACCAGTGGCGCACGCAGGGGGGGTTTCGGAGTCTCCAGAAACCCCCCTTGCGCTAACTAAGTGGCCGCTATAGCTGCACTGTCCTATACAGCAGCCGCGGCGCTGTCAAAGAAGCGTCCGCGGCGGTGCTGTAGTGTATACAGCACCGCCGCGGACGCTTTTTAGACAGTGCCGCGGCTGCTGTATAGGACAACGCTGAAGAAACGGAGCTGCTGCGCATGCTCTCGCGGGGGGTGGTTTTTTGTTTGGGTCGGGGGAAACCCCCCCGACAATCCTCCGTTCGCCCCTGGATACATGCTCATTCATCACTAGATTCAGAGAGCTTGGACTTGTTAAACGTGTAATGCACAATGTCAAGGGACACTGTAACTGATAAAGAATATGTCTTTGATGTTCTAAAAACCTTGACTATAGACTCATGGAATGGCCTACATATTGTTTTCCATCGCTGCAACTTAATGTACAAATGATACAGTTACAATTGTTATGACTCTGGATACAATAAATAATGACAGTGGACTTTACTTTCACAATAAATGTGTTTGCAATATATCATGGACCTGTCTGTGTTGAATTGGTATGTTCTCCCCGTGTTTGCGTGGATTTCCTTTGGTTGATCTGGTTTTCTCCCACACAGTCCAAAAACATTACTGTTAGACTGTAAGCTCCAGGGACTGATGTGAATGATTCCACAGAATAGCAGCTGAGCGCGTTCTAGATGGCTGCCTCACCCTCTCCAAAAGTGTAAAGTGCTTTGAGTCCTATTGGGAGAAAGCTGAAATATAAATTAAAAAGCAGGATTATTATTTGGATTTATTATACTTTTTATTACGTGGGGGGCTTGTTACAGAACATCTATACATACATTACCTTTTATTAAGACACAAAGAATAATGGATTTGCCTTGTATTTGAGATGGAAAAACTGACAAACAAATTTTGATATAAGTAGGTTGTAAATTCTTAGATGGAAGCATCATCACCCTCCCAAATCAAATCATGTATGTAGCTTCAATGTAATACCAACTGTGCTCCAAATTGACAGTTGGACCAAATATTCTTAACTTCACAATGGCTTTTAGATAAGTTCAAAAAAGTTGTTGCAAATTAGCTACACGTTGCCATGCAGCAACATTGTAAATAATGTTATTTTCATTTGTTATCTTGTAACCAAAGCACATTAACCTTGTGTGACTCCTACCTATCTTTCTCTGCTTATATTCATACTGTGACTAAAAGCTGTCACTATTCCTTCAGTAAGGTGATACTTCCGACTCTGAAGTCCCCGACAAGGAGGATGCCTACAAAAAAAAAACAGATGACTATAAAACAGACATGAATATAATAGAGACTTACCTATAAAGCGACAAAGCACATTTACAAAGACGGCGCCATGCTTACAGCTACTATTTGCGAAACACTCTGCTTCCCTGCACTTTTAGTTTGTCGTCACTTAACAGAGCGACATATAGAATTCTTTATTTAAAGCGGCAATGTTAGGACCCCGCAACTACACACTTTAATCTACAGTGTATACAGTGGCTGCATGAGACCAGGGAAAGACTGATGCCTTGTCCAAAATGTATTTATTTGCATTTCTTTAATTGCTAACCTGGGGCCTGATTCATTAAGGATCTTAACTTAAGAAACTTCTTATTTAAGTCTCCTGAACAAAACCATGTTACAATACAAGGGGGTGCAAATTAGTATTCAGTTTTGCACATAAGTTAAATACTGACTGTTTTTTCATGTAGCACACAAATATCAACCTTAAATTTCAGTGTACAAATAAGCTATCAAGTATTTGTGTGCTACATGAAAAAACAGTCAGTATTTAACTTATGTGCAAAACAGAATACTAATTTGCACCCCTTGTATTGTAACATGGTTTTGTCCAGGAGACTTAAATAAGAAGTTTCTTAAGTTAAGATCATTAATGAATCAAACCCCTGGACTTAGTGCTTCATTTATTGAAAGATCGATGCCTTGTCGGAAAGGTAAATATTTGCATTTTTCTATCTGCTAACCTGGACTGAGTGCCCTTACATAGAATTGTTCGGAGGTCTATTAAAGAAAAGATCATCACTATATGCCGAGCATTTGCACTTTGACGACTGCCTACTGGTTTGACAAGTTACCATATATATTTATCCATTCTACTGTTTGCCTGCTTTCTTGCAGACTTTACAACTAGTAAGTTCATCGGGTGTATGTATACCTGGTACAATATCTCATCTGAGTGACAATCCATTTAGGATACACCCAGTTTGGTTTGTGGTTCAAGTATAAGCAGGCACGGACTTCAGTAGTAGCTAAAGTACCTGTGTATTGCTGTGGGACTTACTTCATATTGATGAGATTTATGTGGAGGATATTTATTAGTATATGCCTATGGAGATATTTTTTTTAGGATCAAGGAGTATCTATTGTATGGATCATTGGTTCATGATGTAATCTTACCGTGTATAACATTGTTATTCATAGATCAATGCACTGATCATTAGTATACAGTTTATTTTTATATCCTTTTAACTATATATTTTTATATATTCTATTATTTGTTTTTTTAATAAAATTGTGTTTTCCATTCGATTTTGCGGATCCATTGATTAGAAGCAGGCGATCTGGCTCTCAGCGCTGCTCTTTTCTGTTTAGTGACAATTATTTGAGCTTGAGTGTTTGTACCACCAATATTTACAAAACAAAACAGAATTAAGTTTCACTTTTGTTCCTCATTTTCTAATACTTCTTATTATCTCACCAGAGTGTGCCACTAAGAACCTGAACTGATAAGCTTATCATCTGCCTTTTAGGAGTTCCTGCTATTTGGATTTGGATGCCTAAAGAAACAAAATCTCCTTCACTGTAACAGTTATTAGTAGGATTGTTTTTGAGTGCAAGTATGAAACTGTAAATAAATAGGAAGTAAATGACATTGAGCTACAGTATAAAGCACACAATCCATGCTCTTAAAGGTGCCTTTGTCTTACTGAAAGTCTTTTTGTCTTTAAGCAGTCATACGACTCTTTAAGCTTTGGCTCCATTTAACTTGTCACTTTAACAGAAACCACACGCCATACGTGATCCCCTGTAACACTTACAGG